>NW_022990110.1:0-181293 GCF_902827175.1 Gymnodraco acuticeps | reverse complement strand
GACATCCACTTAAACACAGACAGTGGCAGAACATACACACACACACACACACACACACACACACACACACACACACACACACACACACACACACACACACACACACACACACACACCACACACACACACACACACACAACACACACACACACACACACACACACACACACACACACAACACACACACACACACACACACCCACACACACACACACACACACACACACACCACACACACACACCACACACACACACACACACACACCACACACACACACACACACACACACACACACACACACACCACACACACACAGATTCCCGTTAGAATATTTTTCTCCGGTCAACGTGTCCGTTAAAGTTTAAATCTTCCGGACAAAATGAGAAAAGTGCCGGTCAAAGGTCTTCTTTGTTATTTATTGAGCTTTAAAACAAATTGATATGATCGATATTAAACAAACTAATTATAGATTAACTACATTATTCAAAAGTGAACAGTAATTTACAATAACACGGGAATAATAAACGGAGCGCTCTCCCTTCCTGACAGCCGTCAGTATCATGCAGCTCGTGGATCAGTGAGTGACCCGACAGTGAAACTAAACATATCTATAACTAGTTACGGTAGTTTGAGAGGTATTAAAATAGCTACGTGTGATATTCTAACCTGGTGTGTGTTTTGTTCCGCTCACCGCTGCATGTGATCATGCAGAGCTGCGTCTCGTCAGCAGCAGCTGATCTCTCTCTCCCGTCAGATTAGACTCTCGTTTATGTCCATATCGATCAGATCCAGCTAGTTCTAGCTAATGATATGACTACCTGCTTATTAAAAGACACCTACACAATAAGTGTCGCTATGCAACCGGGTGAGGCCGCAAAGTATAGCGCAGCATTATGCATTTGTTTACATGCCCACCGGAACCCCGAGGCATTACCAACAGATCAACGCACAATCAACCCATCCAGGACATCTCTTTCTCCACATTACGTGTTAAACATTAGAATTGACTATTCTTGTCTGTCACATAAATGGCGCAGGTTGCGCAACTGATGCTGTATTGCGCTAAACGGAAATTATTTTGAAAGGACACTTTGACCGGAGAGATTTAGATTTGCCGGTCTTCAGCATATTTTACCGGTCGTAGTCCGGTAATTACCGGCTAATGGGAACTCTGACACACACACCACACACACAGACACACACACACACACACACACACACACACACACACACACACACACACACACACCCACACACACACGCACACGCACACCACACACACACCCCACACAGTTGTTGTGTTTAATATCATGAGAATATTTGTCATTATTCAAATGATAATAAACATTAGCAAACGCATATTTGTCACTCATATGTGATAAGAGTATTAAAAACTTGAAAAATATTCCTCTAAGGTCATTTAGACAGATCAAAAATGGCGATTAATTTGCGATTAAATATTTTAATCGACTGACAGCCCTAATATAAATATTTGGATCGTACCAAATGAAATCTGGATTTTTTTTAAATCTGGAATAGTACAAATATATGACGGAGAGGGGTGGGGGGGTTATTCTCCAAACTGTCATTGTTGATCCCTCATGACATCCAGTCAGTCCCCCCTCCAGTGAAGAATGGTTTGGCTTAACCTCTGCTGTGTTCGTTTCCACCTCTACTTTGCTGTTCCCGGAATCATGCCAGATGTTTTTTTTAACATCCTTTCAAACTGTAGTCACAATACTATTGTTTTAAATCAGAACAGAGTAGTCATCTGGTGTGTGTGCTGTGTGTGTGTGTGTGTGTGTTGTGTGTGTTGTGTGTGTGGTGTGTGTGTGTGTTGTGTGTGTGTGTAAGATGTGGTTAACATGGGGGGATGGGCATTACAAGTGCGCGAAACACATTTAATGTGTTTGTGTGGGTCTATGTGAGAGGGTTTTATTGCCTGACACCACCGGGACACATAGTGATGTAGAAAAGACATTCAAGGAGTGCGTTTTGCATGATAGGAGACCTTTTAATGAATCCAGTTGTGTGCTGTGTGGTGTGTGTTGTGTGTGTGGTGTGGGTGTGTGTGGTGTGTGTGTGGTGTGTGTGTGTGTGTGTGTGTGTGTGTGTGTGCGTGTGTGTTGTGTGTGTTTACCAGCTGCAGGTTTTCTTCTTCTTGGTCGCTGCTCCTGAGTTCAGTTTTTTTTTTATCATCAAAGAAAAATACATTCAAATTATAATTTGAAACATATTTGCACAAAATATAATCAGAAATCAGAACAGGTTATTATTACCAGGTAGGTTTACACGTACGAGGAATTTGACTTGATTTCATGCTGCATAAAAACAAGGTAGAGAACTAGAAAAATATAAAAGATAATAAAAAGATATAAACAGTATTTACATTGCAATGGAATAGAGGCTTCATCGGTCTGCGACCTTCAGCACTCACTGGATCGGTTCGCAACCGAGTGTGAAGCGGCTGGGATGAGGATCAGCACCTCCAAATCTGAGGCCATGGTTCTCAGCAGGAAACCGATGGACTGTCCACTTCAAGTAGGGAATGAGTCCTTACCCAAGTGAAGGAGTTCAAGTATCTTGGGGTCTTGTTCTCGAGTGAGGGAACAATGGAGCGTGAGATGGGCCGGAGAATCGGAAGCAGCGGGAGCGGTACTTGCAGTCGCTTTACCGCACCGTTTGTGACGAAAAGGGAGCTGAGCCAGAAGGCAAAGCTCTCTGTCTACCGGGCCATTTCGTTCCTACCCTCACCTATGGTCATGAAGGATGGGTCATGACCGAAAGAACGCTGATCGCGGATACAAGCGGCCGAGATGGGTTTTCTCCGCAGGGGGGCTGGTGTCTCCCTTAGGGATAAGGTGAGAAGTTCGGTCATCAGGGAGGGACTCGGAGTTGAGCCGCTCCTCCTTCGCGTCGAAAGGAGCCAGTTGAGGTGGTTCGGGCACCTAGTTAGGATTGCCACCTGGGCAGCTCCCTAGGGAGGTGTTCCAGGCACGTCCAGCTGGAGAAGAGACAAGGGGTAGACCTAGGACAGGTGGAGGGATATTATATCTCTTCGCTGGCCTGGGAGCGCCTCTTGGGATCCCCCAGTCAGAGCTGGTTGGATGTCGCCAGGGAAAAGAAAGTTTGGGGCTCTCTGACTGGACCTGGCTACCCCGCGACCCGACCACGGTATAAGCGGGAGACGATGGGAGAAGATGATGGATGGATGGATGGAATAGAGGAATAACATATGGAGTAAAATCAGCTGTACTGTAATAAAACGTTATTGTTAATCATAACATGTCACACAATGTGGTCGTAAAGGACTCAGAATGGGATCATTATGGTAATGGTGTTGTTAGAGCCTATTGTGTGACCCAGGGCGTCGCCCTGGACCTGGAAACATTCGGGGCTTTAGCCCACAGTGGCGGCGCTACAGTCGAATGTTCTACTGCAAGATCCCCACAACGCACATACACAATTGCGCCATCTGGGTGTCACAAACGTATGCCTGCATTAGCTTTGTTACGGCATGGATTGTGGGAGATTCTCAAAGCACGCTGAGGATCTCTGAGGGTAAGTTGGCCTCATATCTCGGTGGACAAAATGTATGTTTTTATTTTTATAAGGACAATAACGTCTGTTGTGTTTTGTTTAGTTTAATGTTTAATGCTCACAGTCACAGGCAACATGTTTTTTTGTGTGATTGGCACAGGCGGCGCGTGAGGCTCAGGTTTGGGAAGGCCTAAATAACTTTTTTTACCTGACGCTGCCCGCCTCCGGCGTCTATAGAAAAGAGATCAACTCAGTGTGCGGGTTTAAATCTCTCAAGTCATATTACAGCAGTGGCGAACCGTGTCTATCACAACTGGACCTTCTGTAGACACACACACCCCCCCGCCCCCCCTCCGCGGCATTATAATGTCCGTCTTTTCACTGAATTGTCGTCTTCGAAAAGGGTACTCACAACAATTCCGCAACAACTTCACCGGTTGCACTTTCCATTTCCAAGTTAAAAACAATAAAACGGCCATGAATTGCTTCGTCGCATTCATAGATCCTCTGTCTCGAGCCAGTTAACTAGCGGGCCTTCTAGAGCACCTGGAACCGAAGGAAACTCTGGAAGAACACGCCCATTGGCTACAAATCAATATCTGATTGGTTGATCAAAACTGTCAGTCCAAACGTATGCTCTCATTCAGTGCAACGGCCAGGGCCTTCGATCAAGGATGTAGAATACCTGGGTGAAGGATATTCTACAACTTTGTTTCTATCGGTAAATACACATCTGAGTTGACAAATATGACATGTGGGGTTCCTCAAGGCTCCATCTTGGGGCCTCTTCTCTTTAACATCTACATGCTACCACTGGCTCAGATAATGAAGAACAACAAAATAAGTTACCATAGCTATGCAGATGACACACAAATGTACGTACAATTTCACCAGGAGACTATGCTCCAGTTAAAAACACTGAGTAAGTGCATTGAACAAATCAATGACTGGATGTGTCAGAACTTTCTCCAATTAAACAAAGATAAAACTGAGGGGTAATGGTTTTTGGAGCCAAGTCAGAACGTATAAAAGTTAGCACTGAGGCTTCAGTCTGCAATGTTCAAAACAACAGATAAAGCCAGAACTCTAGGTGTAGTCATGGGACTCTGACCTGAGTTTCAACAGTCACATTAAAACTGGTACTAAATCAGCCTACTATCACCTGAAGAATACATCTAGGATTAAAAGACTAATGTCACAGCAGGATTTGGAAAAACTTGTCCATGCTTTTATCTTCAGTAGACTGGACTACTGCAATGGTGTCTTCACAGGTCTCACTAAAACATCTATTAGGAAGCTGCAGCTGATTCAGAACACCGCTGCTCGAGTCCTCACTAACACTAACGGTGTGTCCACACAGCAGCTTTGACCAAATCTTGAAAATCCTGGAGCTGGGCGTGTCTGACAGCTTGGGGATTTCGCGACCAACAACCAATCACATGAATATCACATGAATATCCCGCCCCCGACATACAAAGCAAAAAAACCCGGTTCTTCTACACTATTGTCAAATAGGAAAGGCTATGATGAACATTTATTTTTTTAACATTTTGAACATTTATGAGATTAATGTTTATGGTGCTATTTTATGCTACATTCCATGCTGGCTAATGATACTGTCTATGCTTGCTAGCAACGAAGTAAACTAGCAACGAAGTAAACTGGATATAAAATCCCCAAACGAGCGAAAACCTACCAGTTTCACCCACTGCCTCTGCACCTTCCCCCCATGCCTGGTTCCTCCGGTTGTATCCCGGTAAGTAAATAGGGACTGGTTATAAAGAACCGGGTGATTTGCTACCGCAATAACTAAGTTCTCCTCCATTTTTGTGGAAATATAGAAATGAACTGCGGGTCTGGTTCTCCCAGCTTGCACGCGGTTTGATTGGCTAGCGCTTGAACTGTCAGATTTGCATAAACGGATCTGATTGGCTGTCGCTTCCAGCTCAGCCTCAAAAGTTGAAACAATGTTCAACTTTGGAATCCTGAACATCCTGGAATCCTGGAAATCTTCGCCTCGCCCCCCCACAATGCAATTCGGCGGACAAGCGAGGGAAAGTGACGTTCATCCCCATTCAAAGTCAATGGGCGGAGACGCGCTGGAAGCGGTGGACAAATCGCCAAAGCTGCTGTGTGGACGGGCCGTAAGAAAGTGGATCACTCCTGTTCTGAAGTCTTTACACTGGCTTCCTGTGTGTCAAAGAATAGATTTCTAAATACTGCTGCTGGTTTATAAAGCACTGAATGGTTTAGGCCCAAAATACATTTCTGACCTCCTGCTAAATGATGAACCATCCAGATCTCTCAGGTCTTCAGGGACTGGTCAGCTTTCTGTCCCCAGAGTCAGAACTAAACATGGAGAAGCAGCGTTCAGTTATTATGCTCCAAATATCTGGAACAAACTCCCAGAAACCTGCAGGTCCGCTGCAACTCTGACTACTTTTAAATCCAGGCAGAAGACTTTTCTTTTTGTCGCTGCTTTTAATTGAACTATTCATATCTTAGACTGCACTGTAACTTTTATCCATGTACTTTTTTCTTTTAATGTTTATTTTATTAGCTTTTCTTTTTAATGACTGATTTAAAATTCCATTTTCTTAATGTCTTTCATTTTTTGTAAAGCACTTTGAATTGCCTTGTGTTGAAAAGTGCTATATAAATAAACTTGCCTTGCCTTGCCTTGCCTTGTATATCAGTATGTAGTGTCTCTACTTTATAAAGGGGTTATATTCTCCAAACTGTCATTGTTGATCCCTCATGACATCCAGTCAGTCCCCCCTCCAGTAAAGAATGGTTTAGCAATAAAGATAACGCCATTTTACACAACATAACAGAAATAATATCGATAGCAGCATCCCTAGCAACCACCTTGGTAACAATGAAAACGTTGTTTAGACACAATTTCCTGAAGTAATCTTCGTAATAACTAGCAAACTAAAGATCATGTACATCCACTGCACACATCATCTGAAATAACAACTCATATTTTTCGCATCAAATGACATCAAAACGCATTTTAATGACCAAACTAACCTTAAAATAAAACGAAGTTCGGCCATGTTTTTTTTTCTGCAGGGAGAAAGAAGATCACGTGACATAGACGCCAGCCATTAGAATGAATGGTGAAAAAAAACGTAGGCATCTTACAATTTCAGAGGCGTTTTTGTAGAAATACTACGTCCTACGTTGTGGACCACCGTAGGTATTACACGTTATTTTGTGAGACTGGGTTGGCTATTTAGCTTCCATATGATGTCTTCTGTGGAACAAGCCGCCAGGAAACATCAGTTTAAACAACTTTTCAGGTTGGCCTTGTATCAGCAACATCACCTTTTCATCATTATTAGTCTTATTTTCTTACTTATTCATTTTGTCCTTTAATTTACCGACAGGGATCATTACTTCATTTTAGTTGTATTTAAGGTCCGAGCACGAAGTGCGAGGAACCTATTGTTATTGGTGGAATTATTATTTTTATGTTTCTGCTGGCGTTTCCTGTTTTTGAGGCCTTTACGACACTTACAAAGTTTTATAATTTTGCACGGACGCCAGGACCGGTGAAAACTACAATATTCTGGAGTCAATGGGCTAAATATTCCAACCTGCTCACTAGCGCCACCTATCAAAATCCCATTTCGGAATACATTTACAAAGTCGCACCGTAACTCCGAATGTCCTGACATTTTGCACACATATCCGGGAGGACCTGCTCTACAAATAATCCAATTGGAACCCTAAGATTTAAAAAAAAAATAGTATAATTTACATAAACAGTGAAATATTCACTTAAATTTCTATTTTCAGTTTTTCAACACCAAACTTCTTATACAGCATCGGTGGAGGGTCAGACACATTACCGTAGAAAATTAGCATGTTCAGACGATAAATATTGCCGCTATTAATCAAAACATACTCGTAAAAGGCGGGGGCTTAGAAAGAAATGCTCATAACTCATCAACAATGTAGGTTCAATCTGTCTTGGGAAATAGGCACACCAAATAATTTTCATTTTGGAATGTGAACTCTTTCAACCGGAGCACTCGCGAATCGGTGAATCTTAACATCCCTAGTGTGCACGTTTCCTGATCATTTGTTGATATTTTGCAATAAATTATTTTGTTCATGCTATTGTTGGATCTCTGGATTTATTGTTCCCAGTTGCTGGGCAGCGAGGAGAATCTCAAAACTGAGAGAGGGTCATAATTCCCTTTTTACTATCTATTTTAAACTGCTGTGAGAACATCCATAGTTTTATCCACCAATTAGAAAATAAAAGGACCAACTTATTGAAGCACAGGATTAAAAACACAGTCGATGCTTTTAGAATCTCTTTATTAGTAAAGCATGAGATTGGAGAGGATTGAAACCTCTCAACATGACTCAAAGAAAGGACTTGAATTGTTCCGTAAACTTTCCGCAGACGACCCTCAAACTGCACCTGCAGGTGAGCGTTTGTCTTGTTGGTGCGGAGTAATCTGATTACTTCATATCGTCCTCATCTGGCCCTCCTGGACAAACACACAAATCATAATTATTATTTTTATTTTGTATTGTTTAGTTTAGTCCTGTTAGTCTGTCCAACTCTCTTACACGTTGGCTCCATGGCCTGTGTTGGTCATCAGAATCAGAATACCTGTATTCGTCCCACAGAGGGGAAATGTACATGTTACAGCAGAAAAGAGACAAAGGCAGCTTGATGTTACCTAGAAGCAAACAAAGTAAAAAAAGTATAATAAAAAGTTACACAATTTACAAAATACACATCCTGTAACAGTTCTGAAACGCTTTCTCTGTCGTGGGTTTACGTCCACGGAAACGTGTACAAAAATGTGTACTGAAACTAGTTTGGAAACGTGTACTGATATGTGAACGGAAGCGTTATGTGTTTCATATAAATCAAATACAAAATGCAATGTTTGTTTAACAATGTGTTCCAGGGTCTGCTCTGGTTCTGTTTTCTGTCTTATAAGTTATTTTGCATCAAACTTATTTTGCGTCTGCGACCAGCGACTTCTTCTGATCCTGTTTCATTTCGTACTGCTACGAAATACGTTAAAGAATTATTTGAAACGTTTCGAGAAGGACACGCCCCCCGCTGAGCTGACCAGGATTTATTTCTACATGTATTTATTTTTCTTGTTATTTCTGACCTTGGTTTTGCTCCTGGAATTTCTTCAGCTCTTCCTTGATGCCTCTGAGCGGCTGCTGCACTCTGTTGTCCAGCCTGGGAAGGTCCTTCATCCGGCGGTCGATGAGTGGGATGGATTCCTCTGTGCTGTAGTACTGGATGATGAGGTTGATCATGTCGCCCCGTGGCTGCCTCTCCTTCAACCCCTGAGGGATCTTCTCCAGGTTGAACACAAGTTTCTTGAACTCGACCTCCGTCAGCTCGTCCAGGATGGAGCTCAGCGCCGTCCTCCACATCGTCTCCAATCTGTCCAGGGCCATCTGAGCACAAACAGGAGGAGGTGTAGAGTAACTACATTTACTCAAGTACTTTACATAAGAACAACTTTGAGGTACTTCTACTCCACTACAGTTCAGAGGTAAATGGTGTACTTTTCCTCCACTACATGTATTAATACCTTTAGTTACTTCTCAGATCTGGATGAATGATGTGAAATCTAACCAAGTGTTGAATCAGACTTTAGTTCCACCTGGAGTAAATCCACCAGCTACCCTGCAGTATACAAAGTACTTCAAACTAGCTGCACCTTCACCAGCTTTGAGAACACTTTCATGATCAATCATTATAAAACATATCATATATATTATTCTGAAATGGACCAATCTGCACAACGACTACTTTTACTGTCGCTACTTTCTCTATATTTTGATAAGAATACTTTTCTACTTTTACTTGAGGAACATTTTGAATGCAGGACTTTTACTGTAACAGAGTATTCCTACACTCTGGTACTTCTACTTTTACTCAAGAACAAGAACTGAGTACTTCTACTTTTACTCAAGAACAAGACCTGAGTACTTCTACTTTTACTGAAGAACAAGATCTGAGTACTTCTACTTTTACTCAAGTACAAGACCTGAGTACTTCTACTTTTACTCAAGTACAAGACCTGAGTACTTTTACTTTTACTCAAGTACAAGATCTGAGTACTTCTACTTTTACTCAAGATCTGAGTACTTCTACTTTTACTCAAGAACAAGATCTGAGTACTTCTACTTTTACTCAAGTACAAGATCTGAGTACTTCTACTTTTACTCAAGTACAAGATCTGAGTACTTCTACTTTTACTCAAGTACAAGATCTGAGTACTTCTACTTTTACTCAAGATCTGAGTACTTCTACTTTGACTCAAGAACAAGATCTGAGTACTTCTACTTTGACTCAAGAACAAGACCTGAGTACTTCTACTTTTACTCAAGTACAATATCTGAGTACTTCTACTTTTACTCAAGTACAATATCTGAGTACTTCTACTTTTACTCAAGTACAAGATCTGAGTACTTCTACTTTTACTCAAGATCTGAGTACTTCTACTTTGACTCAAGAACAAGACCTGAGTACTTCTACTTTTACTCAATTACAGGCTCTGAGTACTTCTACTTTTACTCAAGTACAATATCTGAGTACTTCTACTTTTACTCAAGTACAAGATCTGAGTACTTTTACTTTTACTCAAGATCTGAGTACTTCTACTTTTACTCAAGTACACGATCTGAGTACTTTTACTTTTACTCAAGATCTGAGTACTTCTACTTTAACTCCAGTACACGATCTGAGTACTTCTACTTTAACTCAAGTACACGATCTGCATTGTATCTATAGAGCGTTAGTAGTAGTGTACTAACCCTAACCTCTCAGGATATATTTTACTTTTCCCATTTTTTTCAATACTGATAGGATTCATGGTTTCCACCCAACAGGAGGAGATTTACCTCTGAAGTGAAGTACAGTTTAAAGTAGCAGGGAATACTAAAACCCCTTAAAGTAACCCTTAAAGTAACCCTTAAGTAAAATCATAATGACATGTTACTCACAGATAGATTTTCTGAACAAGCTGAGAGTGAACTTACTGCGTCTCTTCCTTCAACCTCAGCCCGGGTTTTCACACTTGGTAGATTTTTTAATCAGATGTATAGAGAGGAAGTCAGAGGAGAAGGAAGTCAGAACCTGTTTGGATCGTACCAACTGAAATCTTGATTTGCTGTCAATCTGGAATAGAACAAATATATAAAGGAGAGAGGGGGGGTTATTTTCTCCAAACGTTCATGTTAATCCCCTCAGGACATCCAGTCAGTCCCCCCTCCAGTGAAGAATGGTTTGGCCTCTGACTTAACTTCCTGTTGTGTTCGTTTCCCACACCTTTTTTAACATCCTTTCAAACTGTAAACTATTTATCAGACGACTGGTAGACTTCAAAAACTGCATTAAGTATACAAAGAATAGATACACAATACTTTTAACATATTTTTAAAGACCAAATCCAAAGCATATTAGAACATCAACGTGTGTGTCTGTGTGTGCGTGTGTGTGTGTGTGTGTGTGTGTGTGTGTGTGTGTGGTGTGTGGGTGTGTGTGGTGTGCGTGTGCGTGTGTGTGTGTGCGCGCGTGTGTGTGTGTGTGCGCGCGCGTGTGTGTGTGTGTGTGTGTGCGTGTGTGTGTGTGTGTGTGTGTGTGTTGTGTGTGTGTGTGTTTGTGCGTGTGCGTGTCAGATGTGGCTAACATGGGGGGATGATAAGTGTGCAAAACGTGTGTATAATGTATCAGAGTTAGAAAGAGGAAGTCTGAAGAGGTTTGGATCGTACCAAATGAAATCTTGATTTGCTGCCCTGTTAATTTGTAATAGTACAAATATATAATGGAGAGGGGGGGGGGGTTATTCTCCAACTGTCATTGTTAACCCTCATGACATCCAGGATGCCGACACTTTGAACCTGCATGAAGACACGTTATTTATTTTCTTATTTATTCATTTTATCTTATGTCGTCCTTTATTTTGCCGAGAGGGAACATTACTTATGTTATTGTGTTTTATTATCACAGCCAGAACTTTGAAGACAAAGTCAAAATGTTGCGATTTTGAAGAAAAACTCTACATTTTGTGATTTTGAGTAAAAAAGTCTACATTTTGAGGAACTGAGTTGAGAGACACTTTCTCACGGCACTCATTGGGCTTCATGTATTCAAGAAGAAGGACGTCTCCGACTGAAAGGTCTTTGCTCTGCTCGGTGGCCTCGTCCCACATGGTGACGCTGATTTCCTCATCTTCCTGACTCAGTTTGAAGCTTCGCTGATTCGTCTTCTTCTCCTTGTGTTGCACCTTCACTTTGTTGACGGGATAGATCTGAAAAAAGCAGCAGAGAAACAACAATGATTTCTATTTCACAAAATGTTTAAACAAACTGCCTTTGTTTGATAAATAGAATTGGTCCATTGGTTTATCTTTAGTTATCTGTCAATAAATAGGTTTCTAAGATCTTGAAAAGGCATTTAAAACATGTAAAAGACACATTTGTTGAATGCATTACCAACCTAACCAGGCTCCAGTGCATGAAGCAAGTCTGCAGTTTGAACTCACCTCGGTGACGGTTCCTTTGACGCTCACGTGTGTCTGGGGACGAGATGATTTGATGTCTTTAATGGAGGTAAGCGGACTCTCAGGATAAACCAGTCTCTCAGCTTCTCTCTCGAACTCCTCCGGGACGATGACAGGTTTTGTTTCTGACACTTTGCTCGATGCGTTGACCTTCACATATATTCCATCTTGTGTTAGATTCCTGAAGATGTAGGAGCTCCCCTCTTTGACTTTTCGATGGTGATCTTTTCCGCACACCATCAGTTTGATGCTGGCCGACTCGTCGGCGACGCCCAGAAAAAAATAAGACGTCCCTTTCTTTGTCTTGGTGTCATATTTGAGCAGCTCGGATTTTTCAACAACTTTCCCAACAATCTCTTCCGTCTCAAGAATTCCACTGGATTTTAGATCAAAGATGGATTTCCTCTGCACACAAAGAAAAGCCTCTCCATGAACTCAGCTTGGAGAAAGTAAATGTCTCAAAGCTGCAAGTGATAAATAAGAAATAAGATTTACCCATGGAGCTTTTCCATCCTGGGAGTCACGAGTCTTCGGTTTCTAACAGGGCAGGAAGAAATATGTTGACTTTATATCACACAAAGGTTTACGGCCGTGACTCTTTAATGATGAATGTTGTGAGTTGGGTAACTGCGGTGGCCGACAGGTGTGTCTCAAACGCGCTTCAGCCATCGGCGGTGTACCGCTGAAAGGGGTCTGACTGCAGACCCCTGCAGAATGCAGAGGAACATTAGTTCCGCCTATCGCACCAGTAAAGCCAGGGGTGCCCAATACGTCGTTCGCAAAGGTAGTGTGGGTAGATCGCATGGCATTGAAAAAAGAAAAGAAAAGTTAGCCCATCATCCATCCTTACTTTGGCATTTGCCACTTGATTGACGCACAGGTAAGCCAGTCTGAGACCTCATCTTTTCTAACACGCAGTTCACCGCGCATGCGCAGTCAACCGTGCCAGCTGCAAATCACCGGCGAGCTGATTACCTGCTAGCCTTCCAATTTATACAATTCTACTAAAGAAAGGCTATCAAATTGACGTAATGACCAAGCACTGAGTTGTATTGTGCCATACGGGTTCATGCAGTTATGCAGGTTCACCAACATCAGGTATACTCAGTATATATATATAAATATATGTTTGGCATTTTTAAAGTAGGTAGATCATTTTGACTTGGTCATTTTAAAAGTAGCTCCCAAGCTGAAAAAGTGAGAGCACCTCTGAGTAAAGCCAATAGATCGTAATATTAAAAACTTTCATTTTGGAGAAAAAGCGCCCCTGCACAGAAATCCTATTTATTCATCATGTGTTGAATCCGTTCTAAAATGTGTGTCCAGGAAAACTTTAAAATAACGGTAATTGATTTAAGGACGATTTTCACCTCATCACTCAGTTACTTAACGGCTTTCATATAAATGTACTAGTTGTGTAGGCTACTGGTCATGCTTGAATTTATTTACCTAAGACATAATAGTAAATAGATTTTAGTTTTAAAGGTACTTTATTAACACTTTTATGCATACTTGTGTTGAGGATGGAGTACAAATATCGTTTATCATTATTATCCTATTTTGTCGATGTGTTCGATTCACAACATTACCCTAACCCTACCCCTACCCCTCACATCATATACTAACTGGTTTTCGGACCCCCCCAATAAAGCAAAGCTGCACGTTTCAGAGTGGCCTTTTATTGTGGCCAGCCTAAGGCACACCTGTGCAATAATCTTCAAAATAAAATAAAGTCACCGGAGGAGTTAAAGGAGAGTGACGGGAGAAGGAGAAGAAGAGGGCCGCTGGATGGATGGATGGAGTTGGCTTCAATACGATGATATCAACAAGGTCTTCTGTCGGCTCTGTGCATCAACGCAGACCTGCTGACTGTGAGTGGAGAGGAGACAAGAGAAAGGTGTTCGCTTTAGGATCAGTTTAGGGTCATGAAGGCTCCTCCTCCTCCTCCTCCTCCTCCTCCTCCTCCTCCTCCTCCTCCTCCTCCTCCTCCTCCTCCTCCTCCTCCTGCTGCTGCTATTTCTGCTCCTCCTCCTCCTCCTCATCTTCCTCCTCCTCATCTTCCTCCTCCTCCTCCTCTCCTCCTCCTCTTCCTCCTCCTCCTCCTCCTCCTCTTCCTCCTCCTCATCTTCCTCCTCCTCCTCCTCCTCCTCCTCCTCCTCCTCCTCCTCTTCCTCCTCCTCCTCTTCCTCCTCATCTTCCTCCTCTTCCTCTTCCTCCTCATCCTCATCTTCCTCCTCCTCTTCCTCCTCCTCCTCTTCCTCCTCATCCTCATCTTCCTCCTTCTCGTCCTCCTCCTCCTCGTGAAGAAGACGCTCACCCCCTGGAGGACAGAGTTAGAAATAGGAATGGGAATTTGAAAGCAAATTTATATTCGAATATTCGAACCCCAAAAAAACGGTTAACTGAATTTATAAATATTCATAACTCATATTCGAATGGCTGAATCTTTTCGAATAATCTTTCCCTCGTTAGAAACACCTCCCTCTTCATTGAGCTGTTTGCATGAAGATACAAACTTCAAACAGTGCTACTGCATCGGCTCGATATTAATTTAATTATTTATTATTATTGTTTTAGAAAAACGCATATAAACGCATATGCGTTTATATAATAAAATATATATTATATACATTATATATACATACATATATGCAGGGCTGCCCCTGGCCAACTTGTGGCCCCACGCAAAGGTGTTTCATGAGGCCCCCCAGCATAGCCGCGGGAAGTCATTTAGGGGGTGCGGCCAAAAGTGGGGAGAGATTTCAACAGTAACATGAACATAATAGCAACCGGCAAAAAAGCTCTATGACTATTATATGCTACTGTATACAGCTAATTTTATTTGAAGTAAAATCAGAACTATTTTATTTAGTTTAATAATTTTTATTTAGGTGGTTGCTCACTTTTTCAAATGTAGCACCTCCAGCACCCCTACTTCCCGCGGCTATGCCCCCCGGGTCTGTACACAAGGCATAATTGCACCGCATTTACACATAACATGAGGCCCCCTCCGCAAGATGATGCCCCAAGCAGTCTGTGTGATCTGCGTGTAGGGAGGGCCACAGGGTCGCACCTTGCAGACAGGCAAGGCAGGCAACTGCTTGGGGCCCCGGACCAGAAGGGGGCCCCCAAAGAAGGTAGATTAAGAAGGTCCACAGCAACGATAATATGAAACACCCTTTAATTTACTGCAACGACATGTCGGGAAACCCCCTCAAGGGGTCCCCATGCATAGCGCGCCGTCAAAAGCTGCTTTATAATTTCTGTGTCTCAGGGCTTCTTAACAGAGGTGTGGACTCGAGTCACATGACTTGGACTCGAGTCAGACTCGAGTCACACATTTGATGACTTGAGACTCGACTTGACAACATCACAAAAGACTTGCGACTCGACTTGGACTTGAACACCAATGACTCGGGACTTGACTTGGACTTGAGCCTTCTGACTTGAGGTGACTTGCTACTTTAATTCAGAGGTCTCCAACACGCCGATCGCGAGCTGCCGTTAGAAGAGCAGACTCCCGTCGGGGAAAGCAGAATCTTCAGCCGCTCCTACTCTTGCTGAGAATCCTTGCAGGCAGGGGCGGGTCTTTATTTAGCTGGGCCCACCATGCGGCCAATCATATGCGAGGACACACTAGGATCATACCATTATGTGAAAGAAGGGTGGGTGCACAGCATGTGCAGAGCGACGGGGAGACGGGGAGCCGGATTTAAATGCAAGCGCGTCGGAAAAAGTCAAGAAATGAGCGAAAACCGAAAAAAGAAGCAGCATCTGGCTGCTTTTCAATGATATTGGAGAAAGCAAAGCTGAGTGCAGGATCTGTAAAATGAAAATAACCTTCAGAGCAGGGTAAACACTCAGGATTTATTGTCAGAGGTGGGAGAAGTTCAGACAATTAAACAAAGTTACAATCAGGGTTCCCGCGGGGTCTTAACAAGTCTTAAAAAGTCTTACATTTGATAATCAGAATTTAAGGCCTTAAAAAGGTCTTAAATATGATTCAGAAGGTCTTAAAAATTATCGGATTTGAAAGGTACTTCTGTGTTGCGATAGCGTCTAAATGTGTTTTGGGGGAAATGTCCGGACGGCAAAGTAACCAGTACGGTAACAGCCTTTCAGTTCCCCCCAACAATTTGTATTGAATTAAATCAACATGGAACCAGTAATCACTAACTTTGTTTCCCCCGGCCCCTTGTTGGAGAACACCCAGCTAGTAACCTAGCAACCAAGCTTCAGCTAGCGGCAGTCAGAAACTCAGGTATCTTCGAATCTACTTACAAATAAATATGGGGAAGTGTCAGTTCAACCGTATCTGGTTGGAAAACATCTAATTTAGTGCTTGGTTGAAACCAGTGGAGGGAACGTGTTTGAAGCCCGCTGCACCTTTTGCAAAATAAATTAGCGTTTGTTTTGCTAATGTAGCGTTAGCTAGTGCAGCAGCAGCTAATGTAGCGTTAGCTAGTGCAGCAGCAGCTAGTGCAGCGTTAGCTAGTGGAGTGTTAGCTAGTGCAGCAGCTCCCGCAACAACACCGGGGGACCTCCGGGCGAAGTTTGGGTCTACGTCAACCCTAAAAGCGGAGGTGCTGTAGACGCTAAATACCGCAGCTAAACACCAATCATACAACAGCAACGATGAAATAGTGTAGCCAAGGCAGCAGAGCTCAGTCTGAATATAGCTCTTGTCACTCTCTCTCAGAGACACACACACACACACACACACACACACACACACACACACACACACACACACACACACACACACACACACACACACACACACACACACTAGGGCTGCTCGATTATGGCAATAATCAAGATTATGTTGGTCAATAATTAATATCACGATTATTAAATATGATTATTCATTGACTTTGAAAACATCCATTTATTGAACTTTAAAACAGATAATAATTTGAACAGTATCTTTTTAACTGTTGATTACCCTGAACGTATAATTCAACTGAAAAACCAATACAAAAATTAATTAAATAAATGATACATTACTAAAAAAATCATTAGATCAAATATGTTGTAGTGCACTGTCACAACCTAGCAAAGCTAAATAATCGTTTTTTCCGATTATGTTGTTTTCGTAATTGTGGCAGGCCAAAATCGTAATTGCGATTAAAATATGATTAATTGCACAGCCCTAACACACACACACACACACACACACACTCAAGCGCACACACATACACGCTTTTTGTCTAACACGCTAACACAGTTCTGTACTGTTATGCTGTTGTGTTCAGTCATTGTTCTTATGTTGAACATGAATACATTTACTTTGTAAGTGATTATGGGACGTATTTCTTCTTTATATACATTTTCCTTCATACTTTATTGCCGTGAAATAGGTCTTAAATTCTATTCAAAGTGGTCTTAAAAAGGTGTTAAAAAGTCTTAAATTTGAGTTGGCGAAACCTGCAGGAACCCTGTACAATAAAAAGTCCTGCATTCAAAATGTTACAAGTAAAAGTACAAAAGTATTAGCATCAATATATACTTAAAGTACCACCTGCAGAGGGATCTAGATGCAGGTGTTCTTTTCCCCATAGAGACGCCTCGCTGCACATTATCCCTTGCATAAAGATAGATTGTGGGTCCCTTACAACATGTTGTACACAGTGGAAATAAACATTCTGGTTACCTCAACATCAGGGATCTTATACATTAAACTCCTTCTGAATCAAACCGTCACGGTAGCCTTACCTTACTGATCCCTCTTAAATTAGAAAAACACACGTTACTTTACCAGCAGAGAGAAAATGGATTATTAAATTATTAATGTGACTAATAAAGAGCAATTTGATTATTAAGTATTATTCTGTTGATCGATGTCATTACATTTGGTGAAAAACACATAATGACTTGTTTATGACTCGTTTTGTCAAAGTTTAGGACTTGGACTTGACTTGAACTTGCCCATCCTGACTTGAGACTTGACTTGGACTTGCAAAACAATGACTTGAGACTTGACTCGGACTTGAGCGCAAAGACTTGAGACTTGACTCGGACTTGCAAAACAATGACTTGGTCCCACCTCTGCTTCTTAACATTTAACAACCTATTAATGTGTCATACCCACTTAACGGGAAGAAACTCAGCTACCTGACGATATGAACCATTTTCACCTAAACAAAACACAACTCTAACGCCGATCGTCTGAATCAGCACAAAGCCAAAGGGTGCTACTGCACTTAGCACATAACTCACGGTGGCAATATTTTATACTTCATGCACAAACTATATATCATCTGAAAGCTGAGATTCCACAGATTCCAATGGTATAAATATCATCTCTGGGTGACCAAAACTCACGGCAGCAAAAGCCAGCAAAGAAAACACACAACTTAGCTTTACGGAACGACAAATTACATGTCACTTGTTAGACGCTTTTATCCAAAGCGACTTACTTACTCAATACTGTGGACAATCCCCACAGATCAAAACTTGCTGGCTGCGAATCACTCTCATTCACCAATGGGTAATGTTTAGATGGATTTAGGAACTGCCCCTCGATTCTATTGGCTCTAACGGTTCAAAAGAGATGTCAATCATCAAAATCGACCGATGGGTTCCAGAGATATGGAAAATCCACCCAAATGACCCCAGAAGTGTTTCCTTTTTCTAAACCTCTCTAAAAAGGTAAAATGTCACTTGCTTTGCATCAATCTTGATACAGGGTACTTATTATTATACTACAGATTGAACATAGTACACAAATGTAAATTATAGTGTCCGTCAAAAAAACTAAACATTACTTATAGTGAAAACCACCCTTGAATGATGGGTTAGTCCGTTTGAGTTTTGAGTACGCAAACCAAAACCTCCTGAAAAATGAAACAGTGGAACAAACTGTAGTCTGGTGCGCACCAGAGAAGCGGACTATTAGGTTTGAATGAGACCTTAGCGTTTTTGTGTGTGTGTGTGTGTGTGTGTGTGTGTGTGTGTGTGTGTGTGTGTGTGTGTGTGTGTGTGTGTGCGTGTGTGTGTGTGTGTGTGTGTGTGTGGTGTGTGTGTGTGTGTGTGTGTGTTGTGTGTGTGTGTGTGTGTGTGTGTGTGTGTTGTGTGTGTGTGTGTGTGGTGTGTGTGTGTGTGTGTGTGTGTGCGTGTGTGTGTGTGTGTGTGGTGTGTGTGTGTGTGTGTGTGTGTGTGTGTGTGTGTGTGTGTTTACCAGCTGCAGGTTTCTTCTTCTTGGTCACTGCTCCTGTGTCAGTTTGTTTGCTCATCGCCGCTAAACAAATACATTTAAAAAAGTTAAACGCACCGAAAATGAAAAATATAATATACATCTCTGAGGAACTGCACACGGCTAAAGTAGCCTCCCTCTCCTCTGTCATCATTCTGTTGGACCTGTCTGCTGCATTCGACACGGTGAATCATCAGATCCTCCTTCACACTCTCCAAAAACTTGGAGTTTCAGGCTCTGCACTTTCCCTCCTCACCTCATACCTGAAAGACCGTACCTACAGGGTAACTTGGAGAGGGTCCGAGTCCGACCCTAGTCAATTAACTACAGGGGTCCCTCAGGGCTCTGTTCTTGGTCCCCTCCTCTTCTCCCTGTACACAAACTCGCTCGGATCAGTCATTAGCCCGCATGGTTTTTCATACCACTGCTACGCTGACGACACCCAATTAATTCTGTCCTTTCCCCGCTCAGAGACCCAGGTCGTCGCACGCATCTCTGCTTGTCTAGCTGACATCTCTCAGTGGATGTCTGCTCATCACCTCAAGCTCAACCTTGACAAGACTGAGCTGCTCTTCCTCCCGGGAAAAGATTGTCCCACTCTTGACCTAACAATCAACATCGGCACCTCAGTTGTTTCCCCGACTCAGACTGCAAGGAATCTGGGTGTGACCCTAGATAACAACCTGTCCTTCACTGCAAACATCGCTGCTACAACCCGCTGCTGCAGATACACGCTTTACAACAGTGGTCCCCAAACTAAGGCCCGCGGGCTGGGTACGGCCCGCCTCCACATTTGGCCCGCCCCCCTGAACAATACCAGAGACGCGTTATGATTTTTTTATTTTTTTTTAAATTTAAAAAAAAATTTAGTCTGGCCACGTGAATCCTAGACTAGCCCCTGTCAAAATGTTGTGACCTGCTCTATCGAAATCAGTCGCATTGACTCGAAGACACCTTTTGAGTTGAATACACTGTTGGAAAGAGGATATTCCTAGCTTTCTAATGATATCAGGATTGTTTTTGTACTTCAAATATTAAGCGAAATATGTCACATTATATAATGACTGTCACCGAGTCATCATTTTGAGAAAAAGGCCTTCAAAGTTGTCTCTTCTCTGGAATCCATCGATCTGATTGATTATTAGCAAATGATCAAAATACTACCGAGGGAAGATATTTTCGTTTGGAGGGGAAGCTCGCGAGTGTCACCGAGTGTGTGAGTGTGTGTGCTTGTGTAATTTTGCGTTTGTGTGTATTGTGTTTGTTTCCCGGGGAAAACACTCACGAGAAACCCCGGCTGTTGTTCTGCCTGCTGTGACGTTAAGTTACTCCGTTCTCCGTTGGAATTATGCCGAAGCTTCAAAGTTGTATTTATCATCTGAATTTGCCGAAACAAGTTTAATATTCTGAAAGCCAAGACTTTGTTTAATTGAAATCAGATGAAAACAAACTGTAACGGACCCTGCCGTGTTATCTATGATTACTATACTCTTACATTCATAATTTCAGCGGAGTGAGGGGGGCGGCGCTGCGGAAGAGCAGATTGCGAGTGAGAAATAAATAAATTGGAAATAAAAGTTTCATATTCTGAAAGCCAAGACTTTGTTTGTTTAAAATCAAACAAAACACCCGAACCCCGAAAAAATAGTTTTTTTTACGTAAATCCACGTTTATTTTGAGAGATTCTGCTCTGACTACTAAGCTAAACTTTTACCTGTTAAGATTGTGCACGGCACAACAGAAAGTTACAGTAATTTTCAATGGACTTTTTTTCTGTGAAGAACCCAGAGAGGGTTATTTGGTTATTATTTATTTCATAAATAGTGTTATTTATTTCATTAATAGTGTTATTATTTATTTCCTGACTTTTTTTCTGTGAAGATCCCGGAAAGGGTTATTAATATTTGGTTATGTGTGGCTTTCTAGAAAACAATAAATGTTTACGTTTAGACACCCATGCGATCGTCACACTTTTTCTGTTACAAACTGACCCGGCCCCCATCAGAGAAGGGAACAGTTATGTGGCCCTCACAGGAAAAAGTTTGGGGACCCCTGCTTTACAACATCAGGAAGATACGTCCCCAGCTGACACAGAAAGCCACGCAGGTTCTGGTCCAGGCTCTCGTCATCTCACGCCTAGACTACTGCAACTCCCTCCTGGCTGGTCTACCTGCATGTGCCATCCGACCTCTGCAGCTCATCCAGAATGCAGCGGCTCGTCTGGTCTTCAACCTTCCTAAATGTTCCCACACCACTCCGCTCCTCCGCTCCCTTCACTGGCTTCCGGTAACTGCTAGAATCGACTTCAAGACACTGGTACTTGCTTACCATGCTGTGAATGGATCTGGCCCTTCCTACATCCAGGACATGGTTAAACCGTACACCCCAGCACGTGCACTCCGCTCTGCATTATGAACGCGCATCTAACCCACGGGACCGCGCCGCCCGGCACGTTCATATGTTCAGCACTACATGCGTTTATTTTACCCATGGATGCACAATAAGAACGGACCCATATCGCCTTACTGCCCACGGAGCTGTAATAATGGATATATTGCACATGTTTGCTGTAATTCATCATTTGTAAAATATTGTACTATATGGGCTGTATGATGTAAATCTTGTACCGTAAATGTTGTATTAAATAAAGTTAATATTACCGACGTTAGATTAACGTCCCTGTAGGTTATTATTGCACTAAGAAGCTTATTGCACTATATATATATATACATATATATATATATATATATATATATATATATATATATATACAGTGCAATACTTTTTTCATTCTAAATGAAGCTCTGTTGGATATCACTAGATCCTGTTACAGCGTAATATAAGTACATAACGATTGCTGTATACATTAGCATAATTACTAGCTAGCTGCTAACTGCTAACTGCTAACTGCCGCCTCGTTAATATCAAGGTGCATACCGCCACCTCCGCAGTCGGCTTGACTCGGTTTGCATTTATAAAGAATGCACACATGTGTTTAATCGTTAATGTCAGATATGTACTAAGTAAATACATTTTTTCCTGCTCAAGATTAGTGTTAGAAATTAAAATCAATGTTTTGATGGCATAATGTACCTTAAATGTACCTTCAGTTTAAATGCTGTTTTATACTGAAAAACCAGAAGTTCTTGTGCACAACCAGTTGTTAAGCTTTTATTCTGAAAATCCTTCATCTCCGGTTAGCATTTAGCATGAGGCTAATATACCATTTTCTATAGAGGTGAATTTAGCAGCGATATGATATGATGTTGCACACCGAAACCTACTGATTTCAACACTACAACTATAGACGTCCAGATATTATTATTGTTGGATATTAAATGAAGGTACAGTTTATTTGAGTACGTTATTGTTTACAGACGTGGGTAGCAAGCGACAACATTCGGAACGACCGGAACCAAACTGCTGTGAAGTATTTCCTGTATTTTTTGGAGTATTGATTACAGCGTTTAGAATGTGTTAAATGAAAAGTCATGAAAGAGTTAAGGAGGAGAAAAGGTGTGTTTAAATATATATTGAATGTACAATGTCTGTATCCTCTGATATGCGTAATAACGGACATTAAAACGTTGGAGAGCCGGCCCGCAGGGAGGAGCCAGTAGAGGATATATAAACAACCGGACCTGAGGGGTTCGGCCTCTTTTTCTGCTAGCGAGAGCCAGAGACAGCTGCTTTTCTGTCGAACAATATCCTGTTTGTGACTTTACCACGCTTTTTATTAATTAAAGTACCAATTTTGAAACAATCTCAGAGACTCCATTTAGTCTCCTTTTTAAGCTTCTCTTTCCTGGACGCGAGAATAAGAACACAGATTAACATTAGATTCAACTTTATTGTTATTGCACATATTACTCGGTTTGCATTTATAAAGAATGCACACATGTGTTTAATCGTTAATGTCAGATATGTACTAAGTAAATACATTTGTTCCTGCTCAAGATTAGATTCAACTTTATTGTTATTGCACAGATTACAGGTACTGAGACAACGAAATGCAGTTTAGCTTCTAACCAGGTGCAACAAGCAGTAAAGTGAAAAGTAATGTACACAATCTACAGAATAAAATATAGAATGAATTGAATGATGAATAAACAGTGAGGGGTATGAATACACATATATCAGCCTGAGAGCAGTATGAACAGTGTGTATGAATATGCTAAGATATATAAAGTATGAAACGGTAAGCAGTGCAAGTATAGTATAAAATATATGGATATTAATTTCATGATGATAAACATTGTGGAACAATGATGAACAATGTTAATGGAGGGGGCGACGTATAACTTTTTTTGTGATCAAATTTTTATTGATGTTAATACACGACATGTACAACTACAAGCACAACATTTTTTATTTTTTTTCCTTAAATGAAATAACTCAAAGTACACAAGAGAAACAAAATTAGATAAAAATAATTACTTACAAAATATACAAAATGCAGAATTCAGAACACACAAGACAACGAACATAAAATAAACCCTACCCTCCCTCCCAGACATATAAACACACACACACACACACACACACACACACACACACACACACACACACACACACAGGGAAACGCAAAGGTCGCAATTGAAAAGGCTGTGGATTATGGAAAGGGAGAAATCATTCTAAAAGATCTTTGAAGGAATCGACTGCAGAGCGCCAATTGTTTATATTAGTGTCATTTGTCCTATTTATTCGGGCAGTTGACAACTCTAGATAAACAACATCCAGGGATGCAAGGACCCAGTGTCTGAAGGTGAGGGAATTAGGAGGCTTCCATCGAACCGCAACCATCTTTTTTGCAGCTGTTAGGCCAGCTAGTAAGATGCGCATCTTAAGCTTGGTGATATTGAGCTTTGACAGATCATTCAATAGTAGAGCGGGTGCAGTCACCGGCACTGTCACTGAGAGCACACGTGACATGCCAGAAGCCACTTTAGTCCAGAATAGAGCGACTGGGGGACAGTCCCACATCATGTGCATAAACGTGCCAGGAGACTTCATAGTGCATAAACTACATGAGGGATCGTCTATCATTTTCATACAGTGAAGTTTACGTGGGGTAAGATATGTTCTGTGGACATAGTTAAAGTGAATCTGTTGGTGATCGGGATTCCGAGAAGCTTCTTTTATGCTTGACCAAACACCCTCCCAACTGAAATCAGGGTCTAAAACTGGGCAGTCACATCTCCATACTCTGTCCAGCTGTAGGTTATCGTAGGAAGCCTCCAGAAAGAAATTATACAGTGTAGACACCATACCCCTGTTTTTCCCTTGTACAGTAAACAACTTATAAAGAGGATGAACGGGTATAGGTTGTTGCCATGGGACACCATGTGCCTTGAGAGCAGATCTGAGCTGCAAATAGAAGAAAAACGAGCTACCTGGCAGATTGAATGCACTCTTAATTTCTTGAAAGGAGCACAAGCCCCTGTTATCATAAATGTCACTCAAGTGGTGAATACGGCTGTTGCTCCAATGAGAGGATGAGACAGGTCTCCCACCAATTAGCAGACCTTTATTATTATATATAGGAGAAAGTGTGTGCCACTTGCAGGAAATCTTACATTGTGATTCAGCTGTGCGACATATCTTGATGAGATGTGAAACTATAGGGCCAAAGCGTAGTTGACATTGCCTATTTGTTAAATTGGCAAAAAGGATATCCTGCAGGTTCCAAGGTTGTACGATATTTTCCTCTATATTACGCCAAGAAACGGAAGCATTAGGGTTAAGCCACACCAGTAACGGACGAAGCACAAATGACCAAAAATACAATTTAAAATTAGGCACCGCCAGACCACCACCTTCCCTCCTCCTCTGTATAGTGGATCATTTCAGTCGTGGACGCTTTGAATTCCAGATAAAGCGCGAAATAAAAGAGTGGATTTTTTTCCAATAGTCAACCGGGGGTGAGAGGGGGATCATTGAGCTGACAAAATTAATCCTGGGTAAAATGTTCATTTTGACTATAGATATTCGGGCCCGAAGACTGTTCGGAAGGCTAGTCCATCTTTCCAAATCCATCTTAATCCTGTTCCATGTTTCTGAGTAATTATATGTTACAATACGATTTAACGATGGGAACATTTCTATCCCAAGATATTTAAAGTGCTGGACAACTGGGACATTGGGTGGAAATTGAAGCATTTTAGCTGACTCATTAAGGGGTAAGAGGGCAGATTTAGACCAATTAATCCTAAAGCCAGAGAGACAACCAAACTCCTCACAAATAGATAACAATACAGGCATAGATTGAGTCGGTTTCTCCATGAAAACCAGAATATCATCTGCGTATAGCGCCACCTGATGGTGAGTGTCACGAACAGAAATCGGATGTATACTAGGGGATTGGCGTATCATTTGGGCTAGAGGTTCAAGGGAGAGTGCAAAAAGTGCTGGGCTCAGTGGACATCCCTGACGGGAAGATCTAGAAACAGGGAATAATGCGGAGGATAATTGCCCAGTGAGCACCAGAGCTGAGGGATTAGAGTACAGCACCTTAACCATATGTATAAAGCCATTACCAAAACCCATTTTCTCCAGCACAGACCACAGAAAGGACCACTCTAGTCTGTCAAAGGCTTTCATTGCATCAAGAGACAGCACCGCTGCCGGGTCTCTTTTGTCTACTGAATAATCTATTATATGGAGAAGACGTCTAACATTATCAGCAGCTAGCCTTGACTTTATAAACCCAGTCTGATCACAGTTAACTAAGGTTGGCATATAATCCTGAATGCGCCTGGCAAGCACTTTTGCAAATATTTTTAGATCCGAATTTAATAAACTTAGAGGCCTGTAACTAGCACAATCTGTCGGGTCCTTATCCTTCTTTAAGAGCAAGGAAATCAAGGCTATGTTCACGTCCCTCGAAAAACTGCCTTTATCTATCGAATACATTATCATATCCAAAAGTAGTGGACCCAGTTTATCCCAAAATGCTACATAAAATTCGGGAGGTATCCCATCTAAACCTGGTGATTTGTTTCGTTGCATGTTGTGTACTGCATCTTTTAATTCCTCTAAGGAAATGGGATCATCAAGATGGGTGGAATCAGTGACTGCAAGCTGTGGTAAGTCTAGCTGACCGAGAAAGGCGTCACATCTATTCTTGTCCAACTGAACCTCTGACTTATATAAATTGGAATAAAAGGTTTGAAAAGTCTCATTTATTTGCTTTGGCTCAGTTGTGACATTACCATTCAAAGATTGAATGGAGGGAATATCTGCAAAGTGCTCACTAGACCTGATTTTTGAAGCCAAGAGGTGACTGGGCCGAGACCCGTGGAAGTAATAGCGCTGCCTAACCCTATGTATTAGAAATTCTGATCGTTGTTTCAAGATATCATTTATTTCCTTTTTGACAAGTTTACGTTTAGATGCCGTTTGTTTAGAGTAATTATTCTGCAAAATGGAGTCAAGACTAGCAAATTCTGCTTCCAAAGCCTGTCATCTGGCGGATCTTTCCTTACATACATTTGAAGAGAACAATATGGTATTGCTTCTTATAAAGCCTTTGACTGCATTCCATAATATTCTTGGGTCCTCAACTGAACCTATATTTAAGTCAAGAAATTCTTCCAATTGTGTCAGGAATTGTTCTTTATATTTTCCATTTCCTAGTAAAGTGGAATTGAGGCGCCATCTAGTGGCGCGCTTGGATAAATTGCCCAGAGTCGCACAGTACTCCCTTGTGGTCTGAGAGGGCAATAGGAAGCAACATTACATTATCGACTTTCTGGAAAAGTTGTGGAGAGGTAAAAAGATAATCTATCCTAGAAAAAGATTTGTGTCTGGCTGAGAAAAATGAATAATCTTTAACCTGTGGGTTAAAAGCTCGCCACATGTCCACTAGTCCCAAACTCCCAGCCCAAGACTGGAGCGCAGCAGTAGCCGACTCCTGATCTCTAGAGGCTGTTAAACTTGACCGTTCATTTGAATTCCATACTGCATTCATGTCCGCTCCCACCATGATAGCATACTCGGTTAATTCTAGCATTTTTTTAGTTAAGGTATCATAAAAATCCTTATCAAATGTATTTGGGGCATAGGCAGAAATAAGAGCCACCTTTCTCCCATAAACTTCCACCCTGGCAATAGTTATCCTCCCTGCAGTGTCTGCCCACATGTCCAGCACCTTAACGTTCAAATTACGTCTAGATACAATGGCTACTCCTTTGGTTTTGGAGTTAGCTGAAGAGGATGCAATAGTGTGATAGAATTTATTAGCAACGCGGCCGGAATCTTTACTCAGCAGGTGCGTCTCTTGTAGGAAAGCCAGATTAATTTTACGGCGATGTAACATAGTCAACACACTAGCTCGCTTGTGAGGTGCATTCAACCCATCACAGTTCCACACAAGAATAGATAAATCACCCATTGGGCTGCACTGCTCTGGAAGATGTCAACAATAAGCTGAGTGGTACGTCAGATGATAAACAACCATATTTACTAAACCTGTAAACGAGACCAAAATAAAATGGAGTCCCTCCCCACATATTCAATCCGAGAAGATGTAAGCGTTTCCCATAACTGGACAAAGACAAAAACAAGACAGTCCCCCATACATTTCCCCGGTAACAAAAACAAGATGATACAGAAAAATAAAGATTAAAGACGATACATAAAATAACTAAACAGTACATTAAACGGATATTCCTAAATTGATCCGTGATCTGATTGGATATGGGGCTGCAAAAGGATTATAACTACCCTTCTACCCAGTACTTAAAGTTTACTAAACCGTTGTTAACAGACTAAATGAAATAACCTAAGGCAACAATGAGCTTAGTTATTAGAAGAAAAGAGAGCAAAAAACGTAAATAGGTAACATCATAGCATACACTGTTCCGATAACCAACGCACATCTTTCCGGCCATTGTCCATTCACATCCGGCATGCACAGCGGATCCGCCGTGATATAGATCAAAACAAAAAGCCGGCTGTGTTTGTATTAAAGTCCAGAGTCTATTACGTGGTGTGGGATCCAAAAATCAAGCAGTAGGCTCGCAAGTTAGTCTGATCAGCCAAACAATGATAAACAACTATCCGTCCCCAAATGAGTCCAGCGTCAGACAGAAACAAATAAAAAGAAGCCTGCAGAAATAATCCAAAACTCTGTAAGAGATCCCAGACCACGCAAAGCAGTGTGCATTTAATCTAATACAGCGACGCTATATAGTCCAGCAGGTTCCAAAAGACCGCTATTCGCCGTCAGACGAGCGCCCAGGTCCCGGGTCCCCATCGGTTGGTGCATCCTGCACTCCTGGCAGGGAGACGATGAAGTCTTCGGCATGTCCCGGGGAATGAAATGTCTTAACTTGACCAGCTCCCTTGACCTTCAGTGTAGCGGGGTAAAGGAGGAAAAATTCCACCCCTTTGGCACGGGCGGTATCCATTGCCCGGGAGAAAGCCTGACGACGTTTAACAGTGTAGCTGCTGTAGTCAGGGGAGAAGCGAATCCTCCGTCCATCAATCGTGAGCGGGGCTTTCTTTGCGGCACGGAGTATGTCTTGGCGGGTGGTGTAACGGAGAACGTTGAAAATCAAAGTGCGGGTAGCGCCTACCTGCTTCTTCCTGTCGTCGCTGTAGATACGATGAGCTCGCATTAACTCGCCCTTCAGATTACCTAAGGAGGGGAACCACTTTGGAAGTGAGTGTGTCAGAAATTGTATGGCGTTAGACCCTTCAAGTCCTTCCGCTAGCCCAGTTATACGGACGTTGCATCTTCTGCTCCGGTCCTCCATGTCCGCTAGCTTGAGTTGCATCATGTCCAGCGTATCCTCGTGGGTGGCTAGCATACCCGAATTTTTCACCACATCCACCCGTATCTTGCCCATCTCTGCCTTAACGGTGCCGATGCTTTCACTCAGTACCATCAAGTCCGTTTGGATAGAAGTCAATTTCCCCTCCGTCTCCCTCCCCATCTGTTGGAGTTGGTCGAAGCGCGAATCCAGATAGCCTCGTTGCTTCTCAAGCACCGTGTCGGCTAACGCCTCCATGTCAGACTTCCCCCTCGTCTCGGGACCCTTTTCAGGCGGCGACTTTTTGCTCGATTTAGACATTGCCTTCGATCAAACACTCAGAGGCTAAAATATATATTTTTTAAATGGTCTCAACGGTATATATTTACAGAATTAGCATCACTGGGTTGAGCGAGTTTAACCTATGCTGCCATCTTGTCCAGCTGATCACGTGACTCAGGGGCGACGTATAACTGACACAAAACAATTGGTTGTAAATTTCAGAAACCGGCTCGAGTGCACTAAAATTTGAAAGTACACAGCCGAAAAGAATCTGCCCCTTCCTTACAGAGCACCTCCTCCAACACACATGAACGCGCACATGACGTCAGCAGACTGGTGAAAGTGGCCGCCTGCTGCTGGCGAGTCATTGAAGTACTGCTGCAATGCACGCCCAATGAGGGCACGCCCAAGGAGGGCACGAGATACATTTGTGCGTGCACGAGATGGAAGGCTGACAGACAGGTCGGCAATCCAATCCGTTTAGCCGGCCCGGCTAAACGGATTGGTTGTACTTTTTACAGTATTACGGCTTCCACAGATGACGTTTTTTTATGGATGTTTTGTCAAAGCACTTCAGATATTCATTGCTATCTGGATGTTAAGAGCATTCCATGGAATATAACAACGAGTGTATCTCGAGCCGGTTTCTCAAACTTACCTACCCCACCTTTAAATGTTCTGTGTATGAATTGTTTAAAAAAATGAATGAATGAACTTTAGCGTCTGCTAGTACCCAACCATAAACATTAAATATGTCTCATCATTTAAACATGAAAAGTAAAATGACGGGCAGGGCTGGACTGGCCATCTGGCATACCGGGCATTTTCCCGGTGGGCCGACGTGCCTTTTGGGCCGATACGTCATTTTTTTCTTTTTCTGGGCCGGCCCAATCAAATCTTTAATCACCTCCCCCTTTGGCCGCTCGGTGTGCATCATTAAATCACGCCCCCAGGAGGTGAGCCGGGCTGAAGTCCAATAGTCCATAGGCTTGTTTGAGACGCGTTGCGGCTCGCCTCGAAAGTAGACGAGAGTCGCCGATCAAAAAGCTGAAGTCGGCTTCGTCTTCTTCTTCTCTCGGTTTTTTGGCGGATTGCAAACAGCTTGAAGTCGGCTTGACTCGGTTTGCATTTATAAAGAATGCACACATGTGTTTAATCGTTAATGTCAGATATGTACTAAGTAAATACATTTGTTCCTGCTCAAGATTAGATTCAACTTTATTGTTACTGCACATATTACAGGTACTGAGACAACGAAATGCAGTTTAGCTTCTAACCAGGTGCAACAAGCAGTAAAGTGAAAGTAATGTACACAATCTACAGAATAACATATAGAATGAATTGAATGATGATAAACATTGTGGAACAATGATGAAAAATGGGAATGGATGTGGCGACGTAAAACTGACACAAAACAACAACAAACTTTAGCTGAGCCAATGGGAGAGTTTCATCAGCAGCACGTGGTAAAAACCACCAATGAGCGCTCAGCTCGAGATACCAGCGAGTCGTTTCCCATCAAGCATTTCGCTTCCGCAGCCCGTGGAGAGGAACTGCGCCGCCTCGCCGCGCCTCGCTCTCAAGGCTGCGGGCGTCTTTGTCCCATGAGATTTCAACGTCTCATGTGGGCGGGCCTCCAGAGCAAGTCGGACAAAATGACTAACCATCATGCAATGCACGAGCAAGACGTTGATCGAAATTGCGCAGGTCTGCGCAGGTCTCGCTTGTCTCAAACAAACCTCATTTAGCTTAGGAACCTTCCTAACGGAGTGAAATGACCCGGAAGTCCCTCAGTGGCAGCCATGATAAGTGCCTTTCAATTCTCCAAATGAAAGGAAAGGAGGTTTCAAACTTCCTTTATAACCTCCTTTAGCTTAGGAACCACTGGACCTCCCTCACCGAGAGGAGAGGAGAAAATGCTGCCCCACAATGCATTGCAGCCGCAGCATTTGACGTCACTCAACAGTCGGCCGTTCACGGAAACAACCGATTATGGAAGAAATGATATCATGAAAGTGACGGTGCTTATTAAGCTTTTTAAAACGTATGTGGTAAGTTGCCAAAGTGCTTTGTTCTGAACGTTCATCAGTATTATAATCAAAGAGAGAAATATGAACGTTAGTTTTTACTGAAATGATCAAATAAAGTCAACATCTCACAGTCTTCACTGAGCTGTGGGGTTTGTTCAACTTGTAAAATATGTTTGAATGGTGATATACACAGTGATAGATGTTAAGGACTAACGTTTATAATAAATACATCTGTATTGATTTAAGATCTTTCCATCAATCATACGTATTGGGATCATTTGTATACATGTGGACCGGAGGGAGAGGGGGACGAGCAGAAGCTTCACTTTCCTTTGTATTTCAATTCCAGCTTTGGTCCTGAAGAATCTGTGTCTCTGTTGTCCACGTTCATAAAGCATAAAGCAACAGCATCAGAGCACAGAGTCTCTAGATGAGTTCACAGGAGTCCCTCGTTCTTATTAAACATCCATGTTGTAGTCCGCTGTATAGAGAACTGTAGTCTCCATAGTTTCCCCACAGCAGCAGACGCTCATTCAGGACGTCCGCTGGGGCATCAGAAACACGTCGGATTCTCTAAAGTACCGCAGTCTCTTCTCCTAAGTCCTTTTGAATTCTCCTATCCACTATCCCTTAACCCCGTGACGTTTCACTCAGAGGTCAAGGAATAGGAGATAGGGTTAGAATTTAGGAGCTGATTTTTGGATTATCGGAACGCAACCCGGCCGTTGAAGCCAAACTGCCTTTTTTTTCGAGAAAAAAAAAAGTTCAAGTTAGAAATGGCGAAGGCGAAGGCCAAGCGAAAAGAGGGAGCATAAAAATTGCGGGCAAGAAAAAAGCAGGCCCTTCGTGCTGATGCTGCCGCTTGTGTCAAAATAACCGACATGTTTAGTACAGGTGCAGGTCCATCTTCTTCTAACCCGTGGCCGATATTGGTGGTGAGGAAGATGATGAGAGGGAGAGAGATCAGCGCGAGTGGGGAGAGCGAGGAGAACTCGCGGTAAGCAGAAGCTAATAAAATTAGGAAAAGATTATTATTACGGTTATGATACTCTGTAGTTCTGGAACCCATTAATATCCCTTTGATGAAGCACTAATAAGACAAATATTATAAGAGAAACATTCGTTAGCCGACAAGCTAGTAAGCTGGCTTTTTTAGGTTTTCCCTGGCAAGTTAAAATATAGCTTAATGGGACTCTGATACGTTGTCTCATTGAAAGTTAACCAACATTCATGAACAATTACTGTCAGCTGGCAGCTTGTTTTGTTTAGTTTATTTACTTATTTGGTTATAAGGGCAACAGTGGTCTTTTGGGACCTGAACATTTTTTTTATAGTCAGCTTTTTGTGGTAGTTTTGATTGACAATATATAGAATGAATAATATAGAAATAGATAAAAAATGGAGGCACACATGTAGTTTTGACCATTAACTGTGTGGTATTGTTATGTCAATGCCTATTTGTTTTTAGAACAGCACCCACAACAACATACCAGAAATCCAGTTGTGCAGAAGGTATTCACCTGTAAAGATGGCACCAGCAGAAAGTGACTTACATATTGCAAGGGACGTCATATGTTGTTTTGTTTTGTATGTCTGGCATTTGGGAAGAGGACTGACACTGGCACATTTATAACTGGAATGTCAGATTGGAGGCACGCACACCAGCGTACAGAGGAGCACGAAAAGAGCATTACACATTCAACCTGTGCTGAAGCCTTTTTGTTACGGTGCTCTAAAGCAGACATCGAAAGCATGTTTGTTGGCAGTCAGATGTCTGCTCATAGGGAACAAGTCCGTAAGAGACGTCAGGTATTGGAGCGTGTGGTGGATGTGGTGAAAGTGCAGGCAGGTGGAGAATGAGGGAGCATATATGCTAGTTTACAACACCGTGGACCACGGTAACTTTTTGGAGCTCATCCTTTTATTAGGAAAGTATGATGTCTGCTTAAAAGAGCATCTGGATGATTGCGTAGAGAAGAGCAAGAAATTGCACCAATCCAGTGGAACAAAAGGTAGAGGGTCTCTCATCACCCTACTCTCCAAAACTACTGTTAACTCCATAATAGAAACTGTTGGTAGTCTAATCAAAGAAAGTATCTCCAGTGATGTCCAGAAGGCCGGAATGTTTTCTGTTCAGCTGGACACAACACCAGACCCGGCGGCAGACATACGTCTCTGGGCGGGCATTTGATTTACCAGGGCGGGCCCACCCTGAAACTTACGTTTCCCGGGAAATCTCGAGATTTGTCAAGGGGGGGGGGGTTAGGTTGCCATAAGGCTGTTGACAGTCTTATTATAGGCTACATCCATTGGTTGTTTTTGTGGCACATTTGTAACGCTGTGCCAACTTGGGCAAGCACACAGGGTGGAGAGGTGGAGTAAGGTTGAGCGATGGAGAGAAAGGGAGAGAGAGAGATATTGAGCGAGGCAGAGAGCATGTGCAGCGGTCTGCTTGCGCACAGAGCAGGAGTTTGTGAGAGAGCCGGCTTGAGAGTCAATTTCTCTTCAAAATATAATTGATTGCCAGCCTCCCTGTCCCTGGCTGGCTTGCTAACTCGTTGGTAACGTAACTGATGTCTTCTAATGTGCCTGCATCTGGCGCTGAGTTTGCCATATTCCTTTCATGAACCACTTCCTGATATCCATTGTTGCAGATAAATATAAATGATAATAGCCAAACTAACCTAGCAAGAGTAAAGTGACAGGCTGCTGTGCCGCATCTCACTCAAAAACCCACACGACTCAACCCAGCGAAAATCCAGTCTCGCGCGCAGCCTTTCATTCAGAATTTCATTCAGAATATCATAGCAAAATAAAAAAAATGATATTAAACTAATCTTTCAACATAGTTTAAAACAAAAATAAATATTAGGACAAAGCCCTACAAATATAACAATAAAAATAATCAGTGGCGGCTCCAGAGTGTTTTTGTTGGGTAATCTATGGTAGGGCTAACCCATACAGTGGTGCTGGGGCTCAAGTCAGTATTTGCAATGTAATTACATACACGCTCCCCTTGACAGTGAAACGCCACGCGTGAGGTTTAGATTATTTCCCTGTCTCAATCCAAATTGAACTGTATGAAATAAAAAGGCACATTTGTCTTGTAGTAAATAAAAGGGCGACCTGGAGCCAATCCTGCAACTTCCCCACAGGTGAAAGAGTTCACATGCTGAAAACCCAACCTCTGTAGGGGGGTCTGGGGGGATTCTCCCCCAGGAGATTTTTTGAAATACTAACATAAAATACACATTCTGGTACTCTCTTGAGAAGAAAAAAAAATACATCTATTACTACACAACATATTTAAAAAAATGAATGCCATTTTAGTTTTGTGTTACTTTGTTCTGAAAGCTGAACCTGCTGCTCCTCACAGAGAGAAGAGGGAAGAGGCTGTGAATGACTTTACATTGTGGATAAGGGTGGATAGCCCCCATTGTTCTGTGTGTCAAAATGAAAGACAGCCCACACACCTATCATCAAACCGTGGGGTCTCATTTAATTACGTGTTGATTTCTATCAACACATAATGTTGTATCGATGTATATAGAGATGTACTACAGCTAAAGTATTCTCCGTCGGGACTTCCTGCAACAACACAACGTCGTTATGGTGATTCTGATTGGCCAGAAGACATTATCAAAGATGTTCTATTGAGAAGATGATCACTACGTGACAAAACATTTCAAACCGTTTATAGTCTTCGGTATTTACTGCTGTCTGTGCAATTTACTCCGCGCGAGTTGACGGACTTTATTTAGCTTACTTTAAAATCATTTTTCATGGTGGGGCTAAGCCATTTCTTGGTATGGCTGTAGCGCCGCCACTGAACATAATAATGAAACAGTTAAAATGTTGTATTCAGCCCTGATTAAAACAGCGAGCCCAAATCCTGGATGGGCGGGCCCGGCCCCATGGGGCCGGGTCTGCACAACACAAGACATAACTTCTCAGGATCAGTGTTCAGTAATCTTAAGATATGTCAATGAGACTGTGCAAGAGAGGCTTGTGGCTTTAGTGAAGTGCCATGCATCCACCGGACAATACTTTGTGAACTTGCTCTCAGAGGTCTTAGAGCATCTGAAACTGGACAAGGGCATGTGTATAGGTAATGCAACAGATGGAGCATCCAATATGCAAGGCCGGTACAAAGGATTTTCTGCACTGATGACCTCCCAGTCACCCACTCATGTCCATGTGTGGTGCTATGCTCATGTTCTTAATCTTGTCCTGGCTGAAACTACCCAAACTGTCATCGAATGTGGAACACTTTTCAACCTAATCAATGACATAGCAGTGTTTATCAGGGAGTCATATCAGAGGGTCAATCTGTGGGAGAAACAAGCCCAAGAAAAGATGCCGTCGACTCATCCTGTAGACTCATCTGGTCCTATCTCTATTGTGTTGTCATAGAAAGGGGAGGCACGGCACTATAGGGCCCCCCCCCCCCCTAAATTCACTAGAAGTCATCATTTAAGGGGTTATTTTTAAAACTTACCCCCCCCAGACATTACATTACATTGCATTTAGCTGAGGCTTTTATCCAAAGCGACTTACAATAAGTACATTCGACCAGGAAGACACAACCTTGAAGAAAACAGAATCATAAAGTACATCAGGTTTCATAGAGCCAAACATTTCAAGTGCTACTCAACTGGCTTTAGATAAGCCAGCCCTTTGTTAGTATATAAGTGCTTTGTTAGTAATTCTATCGCTCGAAGTGGAGTCGAAAGAGATGAGTTTTCAGTCTGGAAGATGTGCAAGCTATCTGCTGTCCTGATTTCAATGGGAGCTCATTCCACCATCTTGGAGCCAGGATAGCAAACCCACGTGTTTTTGCTGATGGGAACTTGGGTTGGCCTACCTGCCTGTCAGCATTCCATCTGTGCTCAAACTTATCTTGTGCCCTCATTGGTCATGTGCGCGTTCGTGTGTGTTGGAGGAGTGGCTCTGTAAGGAAGTCTGAAGTTGGTGCATCATGGCATGTGGCTCATTAAAAAATAAGTACAGCTATTATCTCCCTCTTGTATAACTGGTCGGCTCCACCTGCAGCAGGTAAACCAGGGTTGCCAACTCTCACGCATCTAGCGTGTGACACACGCTTTCACTCTCAATCTCACGCTCTCACGCTGCCCAAACTATTCTCACGCCAAAAACAAGATGAACCGGTGATCGTTTTTGGTTGGTTATTTACAATGTTGAGTTGACAGCTGCTCAAGCTGTTGATCCGCTCCCTCCCCGCCTCCACCACCATCAGACCCCCCTGCTCGGTCACTGTTCGCTTTGTGACAGGGTTTGAAGGTCTAATTTATAATGATTGATAGTTACACATACTTGTGTTCTAGTTTAGTTTGCCCCTGGTACGTAAAAAGGATAATAATAGTGTTTTTTTTAAATTATACTGACTTATTCTTCTTGTCAGGAACCGCTACTATTCGTTTGTTTTATGGATTTGGGCCGGTCTGGGTCCAAATGCCAGGGCCAATTTGCTGTCCCAGTCCAGCCCTGATGACGGGTAATAATGGATTATATCGGAAATGTTAGGATCCTGTCCGTCAAAATGACGAACAACGAAAAAGTCTAACGCTGGTTGGTGTCAGCGTTTAGCAGAGAGAAGACAGCTCTAACAGACTGTTACTCTACACCTCCTCCTGTTTGTGCTCAGATGGACCTGAAGGCGTTGGAGACGAAGTGGAGGATGGCGCTGAGCTCCATCCTGGACGAGCTCACGGAGAACGAGTTCCGGAAACTTCTGTTTAACCTGGAGAAGATCCCTCAGGGGTTGAAGGAGGGGCGGGTGCGGGGCGACATGCCCAGCGTCATCATCCAGTACTACAGCACCGAGATATCCATCACACTCATCGACCGCCTGATGAAGGACCTGCCCAGGCTGGACGCCGCCGTGCAGCAGCCGCTCAGAGGCATCAAGGACGAGCTGAAGAAACTCCGGGAGAAAAGCAAAGGTCAGCTCAGCGGGGGTCGTGTTGGGCGAGAGCCAGACCTCCTTCTCAAAACGTTTTATATAACTCTTTAACTTGTTTCGTAGCAGTACGAAATGAAACAGGATCAGAAGAAGTCGCTGCAAGCAGACAAAGTTCGAAAATAACTTATAAGACAGAAAACAGAACCCGAGCAGACCCCTGGAAACTCTGTTAAACAAACGTTGCATTTTGTATATTTCTAAATGTGTGGTGAAGGCCGATGAACCTCCTCTCTGATCCTTCGTACACATAACGTTTCCGTACACGTTTTTGTACCCGATTTTTTTACTTGTTCCCGGAAATGTTTCAGTACACGTTTCCGTACCGGATTCCGTGCACGTTATCCAAACATGTTTCAGTGCACTTTTCCGTTTCCATAAAGTTTCCGGACACTTTTCCTTAAAGGGGACCTATCATGCAAAATGCACTTTAGTACGTCTTTTATACATGAATATGTGTCCCCGGTGTGTCAGGGAACTCACCAAGTGTCAGAAAACACAACCCTCTCTCTTTTCCTCCATACCCAAATCTCTAAAAACGGGGCTGCAACGGATCTGATACAGATTTGAAATATCTCTGACGTCAGAAACGAGGAGCTCCGCCTATATGGGCAACTCTCCACCAATCAGGGGAATGCAAGCCCCCAGGAAGTGCGCCGGAGTCTGATGAGATTATTCGTGCTGGCCAAACGGCGGTACTACACTTCCTTTAGGTTGCTGGGCCCGGAAACACTTTTTCCCATTGACTTACAGGGGGAAAGAGTGGTCTGTAACTCGTTGGGTAATTTTTTTAAATCTAAATAAACTACCCAGTATGAACGCTTGTATAGCCCTTATTAAAAACGTTCGTTCCTCAAGTTGTAAAAATGTGCTAATAACGTTATTCTGAGAGTTATTTCCCTCTGCATTATGAACGCGCATCCAACCCACGGGACCGCGCCACCCGGCACGTTCATGTTACGTGTTCAGAGGGTGAGGGCTAGAGCTATTGGAGCTATTGGAGCTACAACGAACCGTTAAAGGCAGAGAGTGAAATTCAGTGAATACACGTAGTTTACAGAGATGCTGTTTGAGAAACCAATGTGAGTTGCGTTTATCTTTACCCATGGATGCACAATAAGAAAGGACCCATATCGCCTCACTGCCATCCCACGGAGCTGTAATAATGGATATATTGCACATGTTTGCTGTAATTCATCATTTGTAAAATATTGTACTACATGGGCTGTATGATTAAATCTTGTACCGTAAATGTTGTATTAAATAAAGTTAATATTACCGACGTTAGATTAACGTCCCTGTAGTTTATTATTGCACTAAGAAGCATATTGCACTATATATATATATATATACAGTGCAATAATTATTTCATGCTAAATGAAGCTCTGTTGGATATCACTAGATCCTGTTACAGCGTAATATAAGTACATAACGATTGATGTGCACATTAGCATAATGACTAACTATCCGCTAGCTGCTAACTGCCGCCTCGTTAATATCAAATCCATGATAACAACAACCCATTACCATGCTGTCATGAACGTGCGGTGCTGTTACGTGTACGCAAATTGACGTGCTTGATGTGAACGAGCATTTTGGTTAAAGTTGCTCATGCTCTATGAGCGCACATACGGGTACTTCTCAGGCATGCTGGGTAATCTGTGACGTTTCACTCTCTCAAAAGTTGAGCCATTTTATCATCATGCGCTAATGAGCAACTCTCATAGGAATGAATGAGGCCCCGCCTCCCACGCTGTATCCAGTTCTTGTTATACATCCATGGGGGAATGAGAGGTTGGGCCACGGCCGGCCATTGCCGCTCGAAAGCGCTGGAGACGCTGATAAGGTTCAAATGGGTACTTTAATTAAGTGGCGCTTATTAGGATAAGGTTCAAATGGGTACTTTAATTAAGTGGCGCGGTAATAAAACAAACAGAAGGTAGTTGGGGAGAGAGAAGCTGCAGCTCCCTCTCCCCGTCCGGGCCGTGGTTAAGAGACCACAACCAGGGTGGGATTTTCACGGCGGCCATGACGGCCATGACGGCCATGGCGGTCGTAGCCCCTCGGTCTGGCCGTTATGCCCCACAAATGGTTGTTCGTCCTACGGCCACCATGGCCTCTGGGCCCCTCACACTGTTAAAAATTGCTTTCAAAGCGTCAGAACAGGTCTCTGAACTGCATTATGCTGCGTCCACAACGGACGCGATGCGAATATTCGCATTGCTGTAACCGCTGGACTTTCACCACGGCTGTCAGCTGTGTTTACTCCTGTCATTCAAACAGGACGCGCTGGAGAGGGGGCGGGGCTTATATCCATGTAAATACTGTGGTGGAAACCAACTACGACAAAATTAACCTATGTTACCGTGATTTCATTGTAATACACGTTTCAAAATGATGCCGAAGTACATACTGATAACGGTTAGTAAAAACCATGCTTTAATGCTTTGACAAGTGTCCAGACAAGACGGCATGCAAAACCTTTTAAAATGCGCGTTTTGTTAATGGGGATTGGATCGATCAGGCTAAACTAACGTTGTAGCTGCTCACAAAACTCACAACAACGTCCTAAAGACAGAATTAAAGCAGCGACTGTATTCGTCATGACACAGACAGTCTGTGGTTTGTACATCTTTAACTTTTGTCTAGTTTCTGAACAGATATGAGGAGCTGTGAGGAGTTGATTAAAGAGATACACACACACGCACGCACGTACACACACACACACACACACACACACACACACACACACACACACACACACACAGTTTTCTGACAGATATTGCGATTCGAATTGCGATATTTGTTTTTAAGCGACCCAACGGAAGTTTATTGTAAACTGCGGCCATAACTCCGGCTAGGAAGGTCGCATCAACGTGCTCCCGTCTCTAGCACCCCCGCAGCCTGAGCTACGAGTGAAATAACTAAACTTACATGAAACTTCCGTTGGGTTGCTTTAAAGTCAAGCTTCAGTTTCAGACTCACCCTGTAATAGAAACACGTGATGGAGCATCACTAACCTGACTCAGATGGTTGGTTTCACCAAAGCATCTAGAGCTCCATTGGAAGCCATTTGGAAAGGGCAGGCACTTTCAAAAGCACTTGGCAGGTGATTGGATCAATCTGTCTATCACCTTCTATCATGGGCCACTTCTGATTGATTAACAATGGCTGGTACATGTGGAGCACAGCACTTCTGATTGGTGTTGATGACTGACACACAAGAAGAAAAAAGTTTTTTTTTTTTAAATGTTAAAAAAATCGCAGGCTTTGCGATTTGATAATCGCATCATTTCAAATCGCGATTTCGATTTAAAATCGATTAATCGTTCAGCCCTAACACACACACACACACACACACACACACACACACACACACACACACACACACACACACACCCACACACACACTTTTGCATTTCAAAGTATTGCTTGTTCATACAGTTGAATGTTGGAGCTTCACTGTTAGGCCATAAGGTGAACCCTGTTATCGTTTCAACCCGCTCCACAGAAGTGAAACTACACAATCTTTAGTTCATAAAAAAGAACGAGTCATGCTTATCCACCAAAAAAAATATCGTCGCTAAAATTCCTGCCAATTCTTCTAGGCACGTAATTATTGGCTGAACTAGTCCCTTCGAAGCGTAATAATATCTTGGTCCAAAGTCGTGCCACGGTTCGTCACGTGATCGTGCTACACCAATTGGGTAGCTGCATATTGTCAACAGAAGTGAAAGATGGCGGCCGCCATGGTTACGCTAAACCAGACCAAATGGATTCTAAACAGTGCTGTATGCTTGTTTTATGTCATGTTTTGTCATATGTCTTAATACATCACTAAGTCCGAGGTATTTGCGTTATATACGCGGTATTTGTGAGAGGTTTTACTATCTGGGAACAGAGTTGACCATCGAATCAACATTGACTAGCAGCGTTTATCAGCCAACTCCAGCTACAAACAATTTCCCCACGGGGATTAATAAAGTATATCAAACTCATATTTATCAAACTATCATTCCTGGACTGCCATGTTCACATCGCTAGGTTCATTGGGATTATTCCATTAGACTGAGGACTTTTTGTCTGTCTGTTGTTACCCTGTACACGTTAAATGCACTCTTAAAATAAACATGACTTGATTTCTGCGTCCAAGAAGAAGGTTAACTTGTTACGTTAAGTAATTTAGATCAATAAAATGCAGTACTTCCAAGCTGAAGACTTTTCTTTTTGTTGCTGCTTTTAATTGAACTATTCATATCTTAGACTGCACTGTAACTTTTATCCATGTATTTTTTCTTTTAATGTTTCTTTTATTAGCTTTTCTTTTGAATGACTGATTTTAAATGCCATTTTCTTAATGTCTTTAATTTTTTGTAAAACACTTTGAATTGCCTTGTGTTGAAAAGTGCTATATAAATAAACTTGCCTTGCCTTACTTATACCAATGTCCATTGATTCATTTATTTACTCATTCATCCCTCCACAAATGAAAACAACACTGATGAACCATAAAAACGAGATTTATTACAAAGTCAATGTTATCCCACACAAGTGTTGTGGGTGTCCGCTTTGAGAATCCCTTCGGTATTTTGTCTCTGCCTTCTACTAGTGTCAGTTGGGCAAGGCTAGTGTCTAGACTCAAAACTGTGTCCCATGATGCACAATGTCCCAGTCTGTTAAGCAGTGATACAATGCGTGATGATCCAGTTAAATGTCGAACAGTTAAACCTAAAGCCAAGGACTTGGGTGTCTGCTTGCGGCCCTTGGAAGCAAGGTACACAATGTCTTGACAAACAGACAACACTTTCAAATGTACGTCATCATCAATGTTGACATAATGATCCAGTGTTGGCTCCTCAGTGGAACCTATAATCCAGCTGAGCAGATTGTATAGTCCAATGGGGACAACAGTTTGAGATTCAGTGACATTTAGATTTTCAGAAGTGGGAGGCCATGGGCATGACATGCCAGGAGTGTCACTAAGCAGTCTTTTCAAAAACAACGCTGCTGTATACAGTGTCCTTGTGTCCTCATGTGTTGTTTGGCACTTTGTTCTCCCTGTTTCATTGTCGCTGTCTGTCTGGCTCAATTCACTGGACTGTGTTGTTTCCGTACCGGATGGATCTGGTAGCATGTCCACGAGTGCATCCTTTGACAGTCTCAGCAAAAACCAGGTCGCAGACGTTGCGCTTGGTGGGCATGTGAAACGCTAGCTGAGGGAAATCTTGAGCCAGCCTCTTCTTCAACAGATCCTGTCTGTAACACAACAAAACAGTGACAATTACGAGTCACAGGAGTACCATCAAAAGCAGAGTGGTGGAGGTGATACAAGACATTACAGACTAGAACCTATCTGCCATACAGCACATTTAACACCAAAGAAGCCAAATAAAGGCCCCATCATCACAAACAACACTACACACTACACATCATGGGGGTTTCTCCAAACAGGCCTGTCATACACATTTTGTTTAAAGCTGGCCTTGCACATGATAAATAATAAGACTTGTATTACATTGCAGTTACCTGTAGTTTGAAGCATCAACACCTTCGTTTGCTTTCACCATGTCAATGAAGGCCTGCCTCAGCTGGCCCATTCTAAGCACCTCATTGTTGACAAGCAGCCTCTGGCGGATGATCCTCTCACAGAACAGCTTGTAACTGGCATCAAACATTGCCTCATCCCTACAACACATGAATGAGAAGTAAATAAATGGATAAATGAATAAGTGTTGTGATTGTGTGCACATATAACAGAAGGAAATTGGATGTTTACTTATAATGTTAAGTATGTGTATGTGTATATATATATATAGCCATCGCCGACACACACCTGGACTTCAGTCTGGTGGTAGTGCAAATAGGTAAAGCAATCCAAGGAGAAATAACTTACTGTTCTGTCTCTGGTTTGTCAGGTCTCAGCAAAAACATGGTGTACTGACTGTAACAGCTTTTGTGGTACCGCACCTCCAGAGCCACACAGTCTTTGTCTTTTATATGTAAAAGAACACTTTGGTCATCTTTCTTCTCAGCAGCTTTCTGCAATTTGCCTAAACGGAAAAAAAGGACAACTCAATGAGTTTGTTGACGTATCTCTCACACATAATTGTACCTTTCAGTTATTCAACCACAGAGAATGTGTGTGTGTGTGTGTGTGGTGTGTGTGTAGTGTGTGTGTGGTGTGTGGGTGGGGGAGGGGGTTTGCTTACCTGCTTTTAATGTTTCAGCCTTACACAGTTGATCCCTTTGTCGCTTGCCTGCTTTGATGATCATTTTCTCCTTCATCTTGCATATAATGCACAGGGCAGGAAGGACGGGGCCAGAGCCTGCGATTGGCAGGCCTGACCTTGATCGTAGCTTCTCTGTTTGGCTTCGGTACGTGCTGCGAGACGTCGATGGGATGGGCTCGACCTCAAGGTCCTCCCTAACGTCTTGATCTCCCTCACGTGCGAGCCGTCTTTCCACCTTCGTCATGGCCTTTGTGTCGGTAAACCTTATGTAGCATGTGTGGTGGAAGCCAGCGTCCTCAGGAATATCTTCGAACTCGAAATCAAGACAGTGCTTGTGGTTTTCAGCCACCACGTTCCGAGAGTCTCCCTTCAAGCCGAGCGACCGTTGTAAGCTTGTCCTGTACGTATTCCATCTTGTATTGGTAAAACAATCAACCTTTTCGTGCTTCACAGACGTAATATGCATGTAACAATGTTCGTGTGTTGACAATTTTGACTTTTTGAGACTTTCTGGTGCGTTTTCCTCGTCTCCGCTACTCGATGAAACCATGGCGGCCGCCATCTTTCACTTCTGTTGACAATATGCAGCTACCCAATTGGTGTAGCACGATCACGTGATGAACCGTGGCACGACTTTGGACCAAGATATTATTACGCTTCGAAGGGAATAGTTCAGCCAATAATTACGTGCCTAGAAGAATTGGCAGGAATTTTAGCGACGAAATTTTTTTTGGTGGATAAGCATGAATCGTTCTTTTTTATGAACTAAAGATTGTGTAGTTTCACTTCTGTGGAGCGGGATTTCTTTTCTAAAGGACTTTTCGAGGTTCACCTTGCGGCCTATGTGCACTGCTGAATTATGGATGTGCAGAGTTTGACCCTTGAGGGCTGTTTCTTCTGAAATGGAATATATTTGTTACATATTAATAGAATTTTAGATGTTTTGATTTGATTTTGGATTTGTGAATGGGAGTAGTCGTAGATGGAAAACATACCAAACACTAATTATTCAAAGTAAAGTATTTCATTTGATATACGGTAATACTAAGGAGGCATAGGCCTATATGATGATACGAGTATTGATATTAAAAAAGTGATTTGTTTTTTGTCATTAGAAAGTGAAGTTATTTATTTGTAAGCTCCAAATCCTAATTTTTTCCTCAATGGCCTTTGTGCCCTGGCATGTGGCCTTTGCGCGCTGAAAAAATGTGTGACACCAAAGGCCAAATGGCCTTGCCCCTAAAATGACGAAAATCCAAGCCTGACCACAACGCTCCGTCACCTAACTATATATCTCATAATTTGGCTCCTCCTCTTCAGTGGCGGCTGTGGTGACGTAGGGGGTCCGCCCGCCTCGGTCTTCAATGTCCGACATCGCGTTAAACAGAGGATTTCGACATTTGACATTCATTGCTTACTTCCACGTGCCTTTTCTCCCCCTTATCTCTTTCATGACTTTTTATTGAATGCATTATAACGGCTGTAATAGTTACTTTAGTAATACTGGAAGTACTTTACGGCAGTTATCATTTACGGTAGCCCCGGACGTTGTCATAGCTACTAGGGCTGTGCGATTATGGCAAAAATCATAATCACGATTATTTGGGTCAATAATTGATATCACGATTATTTTGACGATTATTCATTGACCATCTATTGAACTTTAAAACAAATAATATTTTACCAATAAACAAGACCAACAAATATGTTGGAGCGCACTTCCAAAACCATACTAAACATATATTAATATGATAAATAAAAATAAATTAGACCAAAATAAATGAAATCAAATATGATGCAGTGCACTGTCACAACCTACTGAACACTCCTTAACATATAGCCAACATTTTGGTAAAACATATTCAACATATTCCACTCAGTTAAACGTTGAAGGCTGGCCCACCGTCATGGTCCAGAAGTAACAGGAAATAAATGTTGAACTACAATTTAAGACCAAATAAAAATGTTTAGGCCACCATGGCAAATGCTGGTAGGGCTGCTCATGAAACACCAGCCTGTTGACATGGTCTGGTTTCAGAGATGAGCGCAGGCAGGGGACGATAACCTGTACTGAAGACCCTCTCTGAAGAGGAACTTGTGGCAGTGCTGCCACATATGACACAGGACAAAAAGCCTTTCTTTGCCATTATATAAAAATAGTGTTGCTACAAAAGTATAAATGAGGCTTACTAATAAGACAACTCAGATCTGAAGCTACTCAGGAATCTGCTGCCAAAGTGCAATAAAAAAGACAACATTAATAGAATCAAACCCTTTTTTTGTTGCATTTTAGTAGAGTTTAAAAAGAAATGCCTTTTAAAATAGGATGCAAGCAACACTAGCTTCTTAACCTGAATTGATAATAGACTATAATCAATTTAAACAGAACAGATCTTAATGTTTGTATTCTTATACCATTTTGTATAATAATTATAATGAATAAGTTCAAACAAATTAAAACTTACAGCTGATTAATAACGGTATCTAACTTGAGTTTTTATTATATCAAAAACCTGTTGAAATGCTGCTGTTATTTTTACTGTCCCACAAAAGCGCGTCGCAGCCTCCAGGAATGCTTATTTCACAACTTCGCCGTCTTTGAAAGACTTCATGTGTTTCGCAAGAACGTGACTGACTCGATAAGATGCTCTGGTAGCAGCCTTGCTCTTGTTGTTGGGCCTGGTGAAAAGGGACTGCTGTGTATTTAGCTGTCCTCTCAGGCCCCTCCCCTTTTGGAGCGTAGGGCAGAATCAGGAGGGAATTCCGTCTCGTAGCGTTTGTACACTGTTTTGAAATGCCGCTCCTAAATTACCCTTCTTCGATAAAGCCACGCTCGCATTGCAGATGAGACAGATGGCCTTTAATTGGAATAGATACAAAAATAATCATCCTCCCACTCGGAGTGAACATTATATATTTGGGGCTTTTTTGCTTCTGCCATAATTGCGGTCTTGTGTGTGTGCGGACTGTCACTCCTGTTGACACGGACAACGTCAGCGAAATAGTGCACTGCCCACTGCCCACTGCCCACCAGCCACGCCCCGACACATGGGGTCACGCCAATCACAAAGCTTTGATGCGTTCAAGTGCATTATTCTGGCACAGGAAGATTATGTTATAGGACATTAACGATAACACAGAATATTGTTGTTCTATTTTTAGACACATCTCGCAATCGACTGGGAATCTCCCCGCGACCCTTCTTTTTAATGAGTTGCTGCTCTTTTTCTGACATCTTCGCTTGCGCTGATCACTCACAACACCTGTCACTCCCACGTGGCCGAGTGGGCTTTTAGGGAGGGGCGAAAGCGCACCCAGCAAAAATAATCGTATTTTGTCAATTATGCTGTTTTCATAATCGTCGCAAGCCATAATCGTAATCGCGATTAAAATACGATTAATTGCACAGCCCTAATAGCTACCCACGTCTGTAAACAAAACGTATTAAAAATAAACTGTACTTTCATTTAATATTCAGCAATAGTAATATCTCGACGTCTATAGATGTAATGTTAAAGTCAGTAGGTTTTGGTGTGCAACACTCCGTGTCATTTTCACTTTACATTCACATTTCTAGAATACGTAATATTAGCCACATGCTAAATGCTAACCGGAGATGAAGGATTTTCAGAATAAAAGTTTGGCATTAAGATTGCGCGAGAACTTCCGTTTTTTTTCAGAATAAAACAGCTTTTAAGTATGTTTAAACAAAATGATGCCATAAAACATTGATTTTAATTTCTAACACGCTGTAGTCTGCCACAAAAGCAGCGAAGAAGGCTTCCCGTGCATGGTTGCCATGGTTTCCCTTCTGTTTATTCTCCGCCGTGGCTCTTTTTCTCCCTCCCCGAGGCAAGCGTTTGCTCCTGCTGCTGTAATTCAATGCAATCCCTCCCCGTTGAGGCAAGCGCTGTATTTCTCTCCGGTTAGTCCACCAGCAGATGACAAACACCCACCTCCTGCCTCTTCCAAGGAACGAGGGGACCGTACGGCAGAGTTTCAGTTAGATTGTTTTTCCGCCGGTCAACATGTCCGTTAAAGTTTAAATCTTCCGGACAAAATTAGAAAAGTGCCTTTGTTATTTATTGAGCTTTAAAACAAATGAATAATGACTCTATATAATAATATAATAAAACACGGAGGACGGAGATCTCTTTTTCTCCCCCTCTTCTGAGAGCCCAGCAGCTGATCAGAGCACGCTCCCCTCTCCTGCAGGGGGGCGTGGTCAGCTGCAGCTCATTTGCATTAAAGCTACATCACAGAATCAGCCCCTGCAAAAACAGGGCTGGAAAGAGCAAATAGAGCGAAATGAGGCATAGATAAAATGCAGGATCTGATACTTTATATAGGTATGGCTAGTGCTGCGTACCTGGACTCACATTCAGGTTCAGGTCCGGACTCAAGTCCAGAGGTTCAGGTTCAGGTCCGGACTTATAAGTCCGGTCCGGACTTATAAGTCCGGACCTGAACCCATGGCTTGTGTCAAGTTGTGTGAGTAACTAAAGTGAACTTATTGTGAGCTAATTATCAATTGAAAATAAACTCATAATCAACTCAAATTCAAACTCGTCAGGTTTATTGTGCTCCCTTCCAACTTGTGTCTATATTTCTCTACAAAGTACAAATGTAGTTAGTCTACAAATGACTTATGACAGCAACTACAGTGAACTACTACAAAGTTCAAACATTTATTTCATTTACCAAACTAAAGTAACCAAACAGTCCCTGAGCTGACTGAGCCTAAATCCCTAAAACGTTGCTGAAAGGTAGAGTGTAGAGTAGACTATACGCATTACACTGTTACACACCTACTATACAGTATAGCATGGGTCGGCAACAGGCGGCCCGCGGGCCATTGTTGGCCCGCCAGAAATAATATTTGGCCCGTAATTTTGAGAATCAAAAATAAAATATTATTTTTATTTTATTTTATTTTAATTTTTTTTTACAACATAGGACCGACAGTCACACATCAGGGTTTCCGTTAGCCACCGATCGATCGGCCACCGGTCATTATCGGTCGATATTCACTCTTAATAGTTTGATCGGTGCTCTCTATAAAGCCCGACCAGGAGAGCTGGATCTGATCGATATGGACATAAACGCGAGTGAAGTGTAACCGGACGCAAGAGAGAGAGATCAGATCAGCTGCTGAGTCTGACGGAGACACGCAGCTGCATGAGAAACTGACGGGCTGTCAGGAGAGAGAGAGAGGGAGAGAGGAAAAGAGAGCATCCGTTTCTCCCGTGTTATTATTCAAAGTTATTGTAAACTTTTGAATAATGTACTTCATCTACTACGAGTAGTTTGTTTGAATGTAATAATTATGTTGTTTGTGGAATCATTTATTGAAAAATGAATCTGAACTTTTTGATCTGTAACGATTATAAACTGAAGCAATATAAAAATGACTCCAATTAACTGAGTTTTAAACATCAGCATATCCGGTCCTAGTCCGGTGATTACCTGCTAACGGGAACTCTGCTACACAATTCTTATTATTATTATTGAAACATGACCGGTAAGTTTCAAATTTGTCCGGTAAAATAAATTCTGTCCCGAAGCGGCGCTGTGGAAGAGCAGAGTGGGAGAGCTGTCATCTTCCCTTTACAAGCTTCAAACATGTATTTATTGTGTGATTTTGGAAATAAAAGTTCCATATTCTGAAAGCCAAGACTTTGTTTATTTAAAATCAAACAAAACACCCGAACCCCGAAAAACTATTTTTTTACGCAAATCCACGTTTATTTTGAAATGAGCCGTTGCGACTTCCGACTGATTTCGATAGAGCGGGTCACATATGGCAAATGTGTGGTTGGGGGGAACCAGGTCAATTAAAGTACTTATTTAACTATTAAATACATTGAGTGTGTGTCCTTGAAAAGTTGAAATAAAGAAAAGGAAAAAGGATTCCAGTTGTCCCTCAAGCCTCTCAAATGGGCAAACACTCAAATAAATGCCAAAAACCCAGAGAACTTGACAATACTTATCAGAATAAAAGTATGTTAAATAACACTGCTAGTTACTTTACTCAGTGGAGGCTCGTCCATTGAGGAAAGGGAGGACCATCCTCCCTACAGTTTCAGAGAAAAATAAACTTTGAAGAGAACAATAAATACCCCTCAATTTAAAAGATAAGTCTGTTAAAATACAGATAATAGCCCTGGCTTTGGGACTGAAATGGGGCTGGAGAGGACGAGCCTCCCTTTGGGCGGGTCTAGCCAGAGGCTCTGGACTGGGCACCTATATCATCAGTGAACCAATCAGCGGATCTGACTGCGCATCAGAGTGTTGATGGGGAGGCTTATCAGCGATATCAGAGTTTTTTCTGAACCTGGGAACAGGGGCGCTTGCCCTCTTACCAAAATAAATTCCTTGAATTAGGCTTTGATTATGTTCTGGCCCGCCATCTTGCGGCTCAGCAAAAAATTGGCCCACGGCCAAACTTACTTGCCTACCCCTGCAGTATAGGCTACACTGTAGTGACTGACTGTACAGTCAGTGTGTACTGTCTGTACACCATGTATTTTCTACAACTCTACATGTGTACATTATACAGTACATACTGTTAGAAATTAAAATCAATGTTGATATGGCGTAATTTTGAATTAAATACACTATTTAATTTAAATCAGTTTTATTCTGAAAAAACCGGAAGTTCACACTATTAACTTAATACTTTTATTCTGAAAATTCTTCACTTCCGGTTAGCATTAGCATGTGGTGAAATGCTACGTTTTCAAACCGTGAATCGAAGGTGAAATGACATGTGATGTTGTACACTGAGCACACTGGGATTAGCACTCATTTATTAACGCTGAATAACGTTTATCAGGGAATGTTTAAATAACCACAGACACCAGATATACGTAAGTGCTAGTTTTTTTGCGAGTCCAAGTAGGCCTACCGGTTCCCGACGTTCCGGTTTTAACCGGACTTGAACCGAAACTTTTTACAAGTCCAGTACCGGTTCGGCGTACCGGTACGCAGCACTAGGTATGGCCCTACAATATATTGTTAAAATATAGCATGATATGTCCACTTTAAACATTTCTGCACACGTTTCCGTACACGTTTTCATCGCCACGTTCCCTGCATTACATTGACTAACACTTAACCTTGCTAGTTCCCTAGCACGTGAGAGGGGGATTTTTACTATTTTACTATCGTAACTAGAGATGTCCCGATCCCGATCCCCGGATCGGATCGGCCCCCGATACTGGGTTTTAAGGTGGATCGGGATCGGCAGATCCAATTAAATGTCATGGCCGATCCATAGTTAATATTTCCCATGATTCCATTGTTACGTTGTTACATTGTTTGTCGTTGTTGTTCTATTGCATCAGCCGCCATTATCGAGTTGGAAAAGTGGAACGGACACATATCGTTAGCTAGTTAAAATGTCTGCAGTTTGGCATCATTTTAAAATAACTACAAGTGAGTCGCCGATTGCGACATGCAAAGTCTGTGGTGTGGAAGTCTCACGAGGTGGTGCTAACAGGGTCTCCTACAACACCACAAACCTAATAAAACATCTTAAAAAGCACCACCCCGACGAACACGCCGCCTACTGTAAAGCGACAGCGTCTGCGACTGATGGACTCCATCAACAAACACTGCGGGACAGCTTGAAACGAAAGGCTTTACTTCCTCGAGACTCCGAGAGATTTCGCAAGATTACTGAGCTGATTGTGGAGTGCATAGCAGGGGACGACCAGCCAATTTCACTTGTGGAAAACTCCAGTTTTTGTCGTCTAATAAATCATTTGGGTGCCTGTCTATTTCTTAATGTATACGAAATTAAATGCTGTTTGCCAACACAAAAAGTGAAATCGGTATCGGAAAACAGGTATCGGGAAATATCGGGATCGGATCGGAACCTATATGAAAATATCGGAATCGGATCGGAAGCTAAAAAATGAGATCGGGACATCCCTAATCGTAACTTCAGGGCGGTGGTGGCAAAGTCCAGAATTTGCTTGGCAACTGGAAGGTCACCAGTTAAAGTCCCGGAAAGAGCAAGTGCTACCGAGGTTCCCCGTACATAATGGCAGCCCACTGCTCCTAACCCTGGGATGGGTCGAATGCAGAGAAACCGTTTTGTTACATTGTACCTGTACTACGTAATGACAATAAGTTGAATCTTCTTCTTCTTTTTCTTCATACCCCATTCATTTCAAAGAAGGTGAAGAATCATTGACCTGAACCTACTGAAGGAGGCCTTTTCGTTTTAACTTGACTCTTAATTCCACACTTTGTGAGGCCTTGCTTATGACCTAGGTCACACACAATAGGCTCTTAACACACATTACCATAATGATCCCATTCTGAGTCCTTTACGACCACATTGTGTGACATATTATTTTGTGCAAATATGTTTCAAATTTGTGATTCTTTTAATGTATTTGTCCTTCATGATAAAAAAAAAACCTGCAACTGACTCAGGAGCAGCCACCACAAACGAGAACAAACGTGCAGCTGGTAAACACACACACACACATACACACACTCACACACACACACACACACACACACACACACACACACACACACACTATTTATCATGTGTTATTATTATATGTATCATTTTCGGTGCGTTAAAGGTTTTAAAATGTATTTGTTTAGCGACAACAAGCAAACAAAGTGACCCAGGAGCAGCGACCACGAAGAAGAAACCTGCAGCTGGTACACACACACACACACACACACACACACACACACACACACACACACACACACACACACACACACACACACACACACAAACACACACTCACACACACACACACTCACACACTCACACACACACACACACACACACACACACACACACACTGGATCCATTTAAAGATAATCATGCAAAATGCACTTTTCGATGTCTCTTATACATACATACGGTGTGTCCCCGTGTGTCCCCGTGTGTCCCCGGTGTGTCACGAGACTCTCAAAGTGTCAGGAAATAAACCCCTCTCTCTTCTCCTCCGTACCCACGTCTCTAAAAACGGGAAACAACGGAGCTGATCCAGATTTGGTGCGTCATGACGACATTGCTAAAATGTGGGCGGACTTTACCCCCACAGGCCAATCAGAAACGTTGCTGTCAGAACCAATGAGACGTGTTCTGGAAGTAATATGGTCTGTGTTTACATTAGCATGCTAACACTCAGAGCTAACCTGTACTGGAGAGAGTGTGTGTGAAGAAGCAGGAAATCAAAAGGAAGTCACCTTGTGGTAAACCTGAGAGAGAGAAAGAGTTTGAGCTCCATCCTGTTTCAGAGAGAATCCTTGATGTGATTTGGAACAGGATGTGGAGTTTCATCACGGCAGCATTTAGCTGAGTTTCTGCTGGGATACAGCCTTCTCTTCACAGAGCTCACTGCTTGCAAAAAAACAAAACTGCACTTATATACTAACTAAGGGCTGGCTCATCTAAAGCTAGTTGAGTAGCACTTGAAATGTGTTGGCTCTATGAAACCTGATCTTATACTTATACGATTCTGTTTTCTTCTAGTTTGTATCTTCTTGGTCGAATGCACTTATTGTAAGTTGCTTTGGATAAAAGCCTCAGCTAAAAGAAATGTAATATAATGCTTGCGTGCAGACGCTCCAAAGGGGCGTGGCCAGCAGCAGCTCCAAAGGGGCGTGACCAGCGGCAGATCTAAAGGGGCGTGGCCAGCAAAAGCTCGGTTACATTTAAAGGGCCAGAATCAGCACTTTAGTAACAGGCTGAAATAGAGGGGGATGAGGCTGGAATGGGTGATCTCAGAGACATGTTTTGTATAGATATTAGGGGTGTTGAAAATAATCGTTTCTACGATGCATTGCGATGCGGACGTGGACGATTCGGTCTCGATGCAGTGACGGAAGATAATCAATTATAGCGTAGTAACGTTGCTTCCTGATTTTCCGGCCGCGGCTTTACTATAACGTTTTTTTTTCTGTCACTTTAATATCAAATCGGTCGGTGACGCAGAGATCAGGGAACAGACGTGACAGCGGCACAGCAACACCAAACACGGAGCAGTCTGCTTTATCCACCAACACAAGAACACCAGTCCAGAACCAACAGTAGAAGGACCCGCTCTGAATCACTCCGTGTCGCTGCGGCTCAGAGACACAGGGATTTAGGTTTTTCAAAGATAATCGCGTTACAATCATGTCAGGTTTTTGGTGGATTTAATGAAGTCTTGGATTGCAGAGTATGAATGTCCTCTAGCAATTTCCAGACGATATATACGTGTGTAAAGTTTGTGAAGGCAGGAGGAAAAAAGCTTCCGCGATCACCGTCTCCTCTGTTCCTCCAAACCCCGCCCCCCCCCCTGAAAATAATGAGTGACAGGCTGATAGTGACCCGATAGAAACTTTATTATTCACTTAATCACTGAGATATAATGAAGCTAACTTAATCTCATACATTCATGGGATTTATGTAACAGTAAGACAGAGAATGTGAGTGTGCACCCACATGCAGTATTTTAGTTGTTATATGCTGTTGTAAATACTCCTGTTGGCTGCTGTGTTCAGACTCAAGTCCTGTGTGTGATGCCACAGGACATTCAGTGTCCTTTCTTTAACAGAAGGCCGTTGCTAGAAGCTGCAGCTAGACTGCAGAAGCATTCTTTTTTAGTTTTTGAGGATGGAACAACTTCACACACAGATATAGGGAGGCTAGACCTATACAATTCATTTATTTTGGTTTATAAATTAATGTCAAGACATTTATGTTATTGATTTCTGAAGCACTTTCTAAATAATAAAAAGAGAGTTCATATGTATTTACTGCATGTATGCATTGATGAAAAATAAGCCATGTGCAGTAATATAGAAAATTGAGGATGCAACGCATTGGTATGAATCGTGATGCATTGTGATGCATCGGGATATCGAATTTAATCGAATCGTTGACAGGATAATCGTAATCGAATCGAATCGTGAGACCAGGGAAGATGCACAGCCCTAATAGATATGGCCCTGTAATATATTGTTCAAATATAGCATAATAGGTGAGCTTTAACTCATTTAACCGTAATTAAGGCCTTATTTTAGACCAATTGGATCAATGCTGTTGAACATCTCTGAGGATCTCCTAAAGAGGGATCATGTTCTGGGCCCAGGAGTTCAACACTTTTAATCCTTATCTGATCAGATCAGATTTGGATTTTGGGGAGTTCAAAACCAAAAAACAGGATTAGGATCACTTTGATATCCGATCAGATCAGGAAATCCAATCCAAACTTTAATCTGGATCAAATCTTCAAAACGGGTTCAAACCGACAACACAGGATTATCCTGATCCCACCAGAGGGGTGGATCTCTAGTGGATTACCATAGCAAAATGTACTGTACCATTTATTTTAAAATATGTTTCAATTTAAATTAGATGGGAAAGTTTGTTACCTGAAATAATACACCATTATTTTTCATTTTTTGCTCACGTTTGTGCCTGTTTTGTTTTCAACCAAATGTTGATGACATAAATGTTTATGCTCATGAAAGTATCACAACAAAGATTGTTAATCACAAATGTAATTTAGATTAAATAAAAAATATCTTCAACAAAAAAAAAGTCCATCATCTGTCATCACCTTTCAGAAGTAATTGCGGACAATAGAAGTCTCTGCAATGTGGGCTCTTGTCTTCCTTGTATTATTTTTCATGTCCACTAGATGGCGCTCGGTGGGATTAAAGCACTGATATTCAGGATCTAATCATCTTGAAAAATCGTAATCTGGATCAGGCTGATCCTATCCTGAATTGCTTTGAACTCCAGGGACAACACTTGGCCGACTTGTCTGATCCTGGATCACAAAAAATGGGATTTCAAAATCTGATCGGATCTGATTGAGATTAAAAGTTTTGAACTCCTGGGTCCAGGTGTATATCAGTATGTCGTGTCTCTACTTTAAAGAGTCCTCTCCTGCTGATGTTCAGGTGTATATCAGTATGTAGAGTCTCTACTTTAAAGAGTCCTCTCCTGCTGATGTCCAGGTGTATATCAGTATGTAGTGTCTCTACTTTAAAGAGTCCTCTCCTGCTGATGTCCAGGTGTATATCAGTATGTAGAGTCTCTACTTTAAAGAGTCCTCTCCTGCTGATGTTCAGGTGTATATCAGTATGTAGTGTCTCTACTTTAAAGAGTCCTCTCCTGCTGATGTCCAGGTGTATATCAGTATGTAGTGTCTCTACTTTAAAGAGTCCTCTCCTGCTGATGTTCATGTGTATATCAGTATGTAGAGTCTCTACTTTAAAGAGTCCTCTCCTGCTGATGTTCAGGTGTATATCAGTATGTAGAGTCTCTACTTTAAAGAGTCCTCCTGCTGATGTTCAGGTGTATATCAGTATGTAGAGTCTCTACTTTAAAGAGTCCTCTCCTGCTGATGTTCAGGTGTATATCAGTATGTAGAGTCTCTACTTTAAAGAGTCCTCCCTGCTGATGTTCAGGTGTAATCAGTATGTAGTGTCTCTACTTTAAAGAGTCCTCTCTTGCTGATGTTCAGGTGTATATCAGTATGTAGAGTCTCTACTTTAAAGAGTCCTCTCCTGCTGATGTTCAGGTGTATATCAGTATGTAGAGTTCTACTTTAAAGAGTCCTCTCCTGCTGATGTTCAGGTGTATATCAGTATGTAGTGTCTCTACTTTAAAGAGTCCTCTCCTGCTGATGTCAGGTGTATATCAGTATGTAGAGTCTCTTTAAAGAGTCCTCTCCAGCTGATGTTCAGGTGTATATCAGTATGTAGAGTCTCTACTTTAAAGAGTCCTCTCCTGCTGATGTTCAGGTGTATATCAGTATATAGAGTCTCTACTTTAAAGAGTCCTCTCCTGCTGATGTTCAGGTGTATATCAGTATGTAGAGGTCTCTACTTTAAAGAGTCCTCTCCTGCTGATGTTCAGGTGTATATCAGTATGTAGGTGTCTCTACTTTAAAGAGTCCTCTCCTGCTGATGTCCAGGTGTATATCAGTATGTAGAGTTCTCTACTTTAAAGAGTCCTATCCTGCTGATGTTCAGGTGTATTCAGTATGTAGTGTCTCTACTTTAAAGAGTCCTCTCCTGCTGATGTTCAGGCTGTATATCAGTATGTAGATGTCTCTACTTTAAAGAGTCCTCTCCTGCTGATGTTCAGGTGTATATCAGTATGTAGATGTCTCTACTTTAAAGAGTCCTCTCCTGCTGATGTTCAGGTGTATATCAGTATGTAGTGTCTCTACTTTAAAAGAGTCCTCTCCTGCTGATGTTCAGGTGTATATCAGTATGTAGAGTCTCTACTTTAAAGAGTCCTCTCCAGCTGATGTTCAGGTGTATATCAGTATGTAGAGTCTCTACTTTAAAGAGTCCTCTCCTGCTGATGTTCAGGTGTATATCAGTATTAGAGTCTCTACTTTAAAGAGTCCTCTCCTGCTGATGTTCAGGTGTATATCAGTATGTAGAGTCTCTACTTTAAAGAGTCCTCTCCTGCTGATGTTCAGGTGTATATCAGTATGTAGTGTCTCTACTTTAAAGAGTCCTCTCCTGCTGATGTTCAGGTGTATATCAGTATGTAGTGTCTCTACTTTAAAGAGTTTCTCTCCTGCTGATGTTCAGGTGTATATCAGTATGTAGTGTCTCTACTTTAAAGAGTCCTCTCCTGCTGATGTTCAGGTGTATATCAGTATGTAGTGTCTCTACTTTAAAGAGTCCTCTCCTGCTGATGTTCAGGTGTATATCAGTATGTAGTGTCTCTACTTTAAAGAGTCCTCTCCTGCTGATGTTCAGGTGTATATCAGTATGTAGTGTCTCTACTTTAAAGAGTTCTCTCCTGCTGATGTTCAGGTGTATATCAGTGTGTAGTGTCTCTACTTTAAAGAGTCCTCTCCTGCTGATGTTCAGGTGTATATCAGTATGTAGTGTCTCTGCTTTAAAGAGTCCTCTCCTGCTGATGTTCAGGTGTATATCAGTATGTAGAGTCTCTACTTTAAAGAGTCCTCTCCTGCTGATGTTCAGGTGTATATCAGTATGTAGAGTCTCTACTTTAAAGAGTCCTCTCCTGCTGATGTTCAGGTGTATATCAGTATGTAGTGTCTCTACTTTAAAGAGTCCTCTCCTGCTGATGTTCAGGTGTATATCAGTATGTAGTGTCTCTACTTTAAAGAGTCCTCTCCTGCTGATGTTCAGGTGTATATCAGTATGTAGTGTCTCTGCTTTAAAGAGTCCTCTCCTGCTGATGTTCAGGTGTATATCAGTATTTAGTGTCTCTACTTTAAAGAGTCCTCTCCTGCTGATGTTCAGGTGTATATCAGTATGTAGTGTCTCTACTTTAAAGAGTCCTCTCCTGCTGATGTTCAGGTGTATATCAGTATGTAGAGTCTCTACTTTAAAGAGTCCTCTCCTGCTGATGTTCAGGTGTATATCAGTATGTAGAGTCTCTACTTTAAAGAGTCCTCTCCTGCTGATGTTCAGGTGTATATCAGTATGTAGAGTCTCTACTTTAAAGAGTCCTCTCCTGCTGATGTTCAGGTGTATATCAGTATGTAGTGTCTCTACTTTAAAGAGTCCTCTCTTGCTGATGTTCAGGTGTATATCAGTATGTAGAGTCTCTACTTTAAAGAGTCCTCTCCTGCTGATGTTCAGGTGTATATCAGTATGTAGAGTCTCTACTTTAAAGAGTCCTCTCCTGCTGATGTTCAGGTGTATATCAGTATGTAGTGTCTCTACTTTAAAGAGTCCTCTCCTGCTGATGTTCAGGTGTATATCAGTATGTAGAGTCTCTACTTTAAAGAGTCCCTCTCCAGCTGATGTTCAGGTGTATATCAGTATGTAGAGTCTCTACTTTAAAGAGTCCTCTCCTGCTGATGTTCAGGTGTATATCAGTATATAGAGTCTCTACTTTAAAGAGTCCTCTCCTGCTGATGTTCAGGTGTATATCAGTATGTAGAGTCTCTACTTTAAAGAGTCCTCTCCTGCTGATGTTCAGGTGTATATCAGTATGTAGTGTCTCTACTTAAAGAGTCCTCTCCTGCTGATGTTCAGGTGTATATCAGTATGTAGAGTCTCTACTTTAAAGAGTCCTCTCCTGCTGATGTCAGGTGTATTTCAGTATGTAGTGTCTCTACTTTAAGAGTCCTCTCCTGCTGATGTTCAGGTGTATATCAGTATGTAGAGTCTCTACTTTAAAGAGTCCTCTCCTGCTGATGTTCAGGTGTATATCAGTATGTAGAGTCTCTACTTTAAAGAGTCCTCTCCTGCTGATGTTCAGGTGTATATCAGTATGTAGTGTCTCTACTTTAAAGAGTCCTCTCCTGCTGATGTTCAGGTGTATATCAGTATGTAGAGTCTCTACTTTAAAGAGTCCTCTCCAGCTGATGTTCAGGTGTATATCAGTATGTAGAGTCTCTACTTTAAAGAGTCCTCTCCTGTGATGTCAGGTGTATATCAGTATATAGAGTCTCTACTTTAAAGAGTCCTCTCCTGCTGATGTTCAGGTGTATATCAGTATGTCTCTACTTTAAAGAGTCCTCTCTCCTGCTGATGTTCAGGTGTATATCAGTATGTAGTGTCTCTACTTTAAAGAGTCCTCTCCTGCTGATGTTCAGGTGTATATCAGTATGTAGTGTCCTCTACTTTAAAGAGTTCTCTCCTGCTGATGTTCAGGTGTATATCAGTAGTGTAGTGTCTCTACTTTAAAGAGTCCTCTCCTGCTGATGTCAGGTGTATATCAGTATGTAGTGTCTCTACTTTAAAGAGTCCTCTCCTGCTGATGTTCAGGTTGTATATCAGTATGTAGTGTCTCTACTTAAAGAGTCCTCTCCTGCTGATGTTCAGGTGTATATCAGTATGTAGTGTCTCTACTTTAAAGATTCTCTCCTGCTGATGTTCAGGTGTATATCAGTGATGTAGTGTCTCTACTTTAAAGAGTCCTCTCCTGCTGATGTTCAGGTGGTGGTATATCAGTATGTAGTGTCTCTGCTTTAAAGAGTCCTCTCCTGCTGATGTTCAGGTGTATATCAGTATGTAGAGTCTCTACTTTAAAGAGTCCTCTCCTGCTGATGTTCAGGTGTATATCAGTATGTAGAGTCTCTACTTTAAAGAGTCCTCTCCTGCTGATGTTCAGGTGTATCAGTATGTAGTGTCTCTACTTTAAAGAGTCCTCTCCTGCTGATGTTCAGGTGTATATCAGTATGTAGTGTCTCTACTTTAAAGAGTCCTCTCCTGCTGATGTTCAGGTGTATATCAGTATGTAGTGTCTCTGCTTTAAAGAGTCCTCTCCTGCTGATGTTCAGGTGTATATCAGTATGTAGTGTCTCTACTTTAAAGAGTCCTCTCCTGCTGATGTTCAGGTGTATATCAGTATGTAGTGTCTCTACTTTAAAGAGTCCTCTCCTGCTGATGTTCAGGTGTATATCAGTATGTAGTGTCTCTACTTTAAAGAGTCCTCTCCTGCTGATGTTCAGGTGTATATCAGTATGTAGTGTCTCTACTTTAAAGAGTCCTCTCCTGCTGATGTTCAGGTGTATATCAGTATGTAGTGTCTCTACTTTAAAGAGTCCTCTCCTGCTGATGTTCAGGTGTATATCAGTATGTAGTGTCTCTACTTTAAAGAGTCCTCTCCTGCTGATGTTCAGGTGTATATCAGTATGTAGTGTCTCTACTTTAAAGAGTCCTCTCCTGCTGATGTTCAGGTGTATATCAGTATGTAGTGTCTCTACTTTAAAGAGTCCTCTCCTGCTGATGTTCAGGTGTATATCAGTATGTAGTGTCTCTACTTTAAAGAGTCCTCTCCTGCTGATGTTCAGGTGTATATCAGTATGTAGTGTCTCTACTTTTAAAGAGTTCTCTCCTGCTGATGTTCAGGTGTATATCAGTATGCAGTGTCTCTACTTTAAAGAGTCCTCTCCTGCTGATGTTCAGGTGTATATCAGTATGCAGTGTCTCTACTTTAAAGAGTCCTCTCCTGCTGATGTTCAGGTGTATATCAGTATGTAGTGTCTCTACTTTAAAGAGTCCTCTCCTGCTGATGTTCAGGTGTATATCAGTATGTAGTGTCTCTACTTTAAAGAGTCCCTCTCCTGCTGATGTTCAGGTGTATATCAGTATGTAGTGTCTCTACTTTAAAGAGTCCTCTCCTGCTGATGTTCAGATGTATATCACTATGTAGTGTCTCTACTTTAAAGAGTCCTCTCCTGCTGATGTTCAGGTGTATATCAGTCTGTAGTGTCTCTACTTTAAAGAGTCCTCTCCTGCTGATGTTCAGGTGTATATCAGTATGTAGTGTCTCTACTTTAAAGAGTCCTCTCCTGCTGATGTTCAGGTGTATATCAGTATGTAGTGTCTCTACTTTAAAGAGTCCTCTCCTGCTGATGTTCAGGTGTATATCAGTCTGTAGTGTCTCTACTTTAAAGAGTCCTCTCCTGCTGATGTTCAGGTGTATATCAGTATGTAGTGTCTCTACTTTAAAGAGTCCTCTCCTGCTGATGTTCAGATGTATATCACTATGTAGTGTCTCTACTTTAAAGAGTCCTCTCCTGCTGATGTTCAGGTGTATATCAGTATGTAGTGTCTCTACTTTAAAGAGTCCTCTCCTGCTGATGTTCAGGTGTATATCAGTATGTAGTGTCTCTACTTTAAAGAGTCCTCTCCTGCTGATGTTCAGGTGTATATCAGTATGTAGTGTCTCTACTTTAAAGAGTCCTCTCCTGCTGATGTTCAGGTGTATATCAGTCTGTAGTGTCTCTACTTTAAAGAGTCCTCTCCTGCTGATGTTCAGGTGTATATCAGTATGTAGTGTCTCTACTTTAAAGAGTCCTCTCCTGCTGATGTTCAGGTGTATATCAGTATGTAGTGTCTCTACTTTAAAGAGTCCTCTCCTGCTGATGTTCAGGTGTATATCAGTATGTAGTGTCTCTACTTTAAAGAGTCCTCTCCTGCTGATGTTCAGGTGTATATCAGTCTGTAGTGTCTCTACTTTAAAGAGTCCTCTCCTGCTGATGTTCAGATGTATATCACTATGTAGTGTCTCTACTTTAAAGAGTCCTCTCCTGCTGATGTTCAGGTGTATATCAGTATGTAGTGTCTCTACTTTAAAGAGTCCTCTCCTGCTGATGTTCAGGTGTATATCAGTATGTAGTGTCTCTACTTTAAAGAGTCCTCTCCTGCTGATGTTCAGGTGTATATCAGTCTGTAGTGTCTCTACTTTAAAGAGTCCTCTCCTGCTGATGTTCAGATGTATATCACTATGTAGTGTCTCTACTTTAAAGAGTCCTCTCCTGCTGATGTTCAGGTGTATATCAGTATGTAGTGTCTCTACTTTAAAGAGTCCTCTCCTGCTGATGTTCAGGTGTATATCAGTATGTAGTGTCTCTACTTTAAAGAGTCCTCTCCTGCTGATGTTCAGCTGTATATCAGTATGTAGTGTCTCTACTTTAAAGAGTCCTCTCCTGCTGATGTTCAGGTGTATATCAGTATGTAGTGTCTCTACTTTAAAGAGTCCTCTCCTGCTGATGTTCAGGTGTATATCAGTATGTAGTGTCTCTACTTTAAAGAGTCCTCTCCTGCTGATGTTCAGGTGTATATCAGTATGTAGTGTCTCTACTTTAAAGAGTCCTCTCCTATCCAATCCACTTTATTTCTATAGCACATTTTAAGAACAGAGGGTTTGCCAAAGTGCTTCACAACGAACATAACATCATAACAATATTTAATATCACAAGAATAGATAGAAGGCACATAAAGGCTCTGGACAGACAATAGAGCACGTCTGAGATGTACTGAGGGGCCAGCCCATTAAGAGATTTAAAAACAAACAATAACATCTTAAAATGAACTCTGGAGGGAAGCCAGAATAGGTGTGATGTGCTCATACGTGCGTTGTGTACCAGCTTCAGGCGTGCCAGCTTCAGGCGTGCCAGCTTCAGGCGTGCCAGCTTCAGGCGTGCCAGCTTCAAGCGTGCCAGCTTCAGGCGTGCCAGCTTCAGGCGTGCCAGCCAAATGTTGTCCCTGGAGTTCAAAGCAATTCAGGATAGGATCAGCCTGATCCAGATTACGATTTTTCAAGATGACTAGATCCTGAATATCAGTGCTTTAATCCCACCGAGTGCCATCTAGTGGACATGAAAAATAATACAAGGAAGACAAGAGACCACATTGCAGAGACATCTATTGTCCGCAATTACTTTTGAAAGGTGATGACAGATGATGGACTTTTTTTTTGTTGAAGATATTTTTAATCTTCAAAACTACCCGTTTTGAAGATTTGATCCAGATTAAAGTTTGGATTGGATTTCCTGATCTGATCGGATATCAAAGTGATCCTAATCCTGTTTTTTGGTTTTGAACTCCCCAAAATCCAAATCTGATCTGATCAGATTTGGATTAAAAGTGTTGAACTCCCGGGCCCTGATGATGTGAATATTTAGAGCCTCTTCTTTCACAGGGACCAAACCTGCAGCTGACTCAGGAGCAGTGACTGAGAAGAAGAAACCTGCAACACACACACACACACACACACACACACACACACACACACACACACACACACACACACACACACACCACACACACACACACACACACACACACAACACACACACACACACACACACACACACACACACACACACACACACACACACAAGAAATATTATTTATCATATATTATTATTATTATCATCATTTTCAGCGAGATGGACCAGGAAGATTTCTAACGTTTTTTTTTTTGACTCCACCTGGAAACTCCCTCAGGTAGAAAATGTGCTCGGACTGCTTTGTCTTTGTTGCACGACAACGGAAAAACACCCAGCCTGATTATCAAGAATCCTGGCTGAAGAGTCAAACAAGGAAGCCATTCAAAGTTGATTTAACAATCAATGGGCAGATCCACTATGTTTGCCAACGTGCTGCATTCAAGAGGTACAACAGGAGACCCCAATGGTGGTTTACTCATGGACTCAAGCACTCTACTTAGTAGGGCTGGGAATCACCAGACTCCCCACGATACCATACTATCGCGATACTTAAGCCACGATACGATAGTATTGCGATTCTACGATATGCTAAGTATTGCGATATATTGTGATACTGCAGATCACATGCGTCATGTCCATGTCCGTATTCCCTTCCTGGTTAAAACGTGTATTTGCAATATGAATAGTTTATGTAAATAACCCAATGTGTGTTCTTTGAACCTCAAAAGGAGTTGTTTTTGTTGCTTTCATTGCAATTGTATTCATGTCTTAACGTAACTTCCTGTTTTATATAAACATGCTGTTATTTTGAAGGCGACTTTGTGCTATTAGCAGAAAGTTCAGCTAAATAACCAATTCAGCTTTATAATCCTGACCGTCACCAAGCGCTCCAGTCCCAGCTGTGTGCGTCACTCTTTAGTGTCCCCTGGTCTCCAGCTGTGTGCGTCACTCTTTAGTGTCCCCTGGTCTCCCAGCTGTGTGTGTCACTCTTTAGTGTCCCCTGGTCTCCCAGCTGTGTGCGTCACTCTTTAGTGTCCCCTGGTCTCCCAGCTGTGTGCGTCACTCTTTAGTGTCCCCTGGTCTCCCAGCTGTGTGCGTCACTCTTTAGTTTCCCCTGATCTCCCAGCTGTGTGTGTCACTCTTTAGTGTCCCCTGGTCTCCCAGCTGTGTGCGTCACTCTTTAGTGTCCCCTGGTTTCCAAGCTGTGTGCGTCACTCTTTAGTGTCCCCTGGTCTCCCAGCTGTGTGCGTCACTCTTTAGTGTCCCCTGGTCTCCCAGCTGTGTGCGTCACTCTTTAGTGTCCCCTGGTCTCCAAGCTGTGTGCGTCACTCTTTAGTGTCCCCTGGTCTCCAAGCTGTGTGCGTCATCCTTTAGTGTCCCCTGGTCTCCCAGCTGTGTGCGTCACTCTTTAGTGTCCCCTGGTCTCCCAGCTGTGTGCGTCACTCTTTAGTGTCCCCTGGTCTCCCAGCTGTGTGCGTCACTCTTTAGTGTCCCCTGGTCTCCCAGCTGTGTGCGTCACTCTTTATTGTCCCCTGGTCTCCCAGCTGTGTGCGTCACTTTTTACTTTCCCCTGGTCTCCAAGCTGTGTGCATCACTCTTTAGTTTCCCCTGATCTCCCAGCTGTGTGTATCACTCTTTAGTGTCCCCTGGTCTCCCAGCTGTGTGCGTCACTTTTTAGTGTCCCCTGGTTTCCAAGCTGTGTGCGTCACTCTTTAGTGTCCCCTGGTCTCCAAGCTGTGTGCGTCACTCTTTAGTGTCCCCTGGTCTCCAAGCTGTGTGCGTCATCCTTTAGTGTCCCCTGGTCTCCCAGCTGTGTGCGTCATCCTTTAGTGTCCCCTGGTCTCCCAGCTGTGTGCGTCACTCTTTAGTGTCCCCTGGTCTCCCAGCTGTGTGCGTCACTCTTTAGTGTCCCCTGGTCTCCCAGCTGTGTGCGTCACTCTTTAGTGTCCCCTGGTCTCCCAGCTGTGTGCGTCACTCTTTAGTGTCCCTGGTCTCCAGCTGTGTGCGTCACTCTTTAGTGTCCCCTGGTCTCCCAGCTGTGTGCGTCACTTTTTACTTTCCCCTGGTCTCCAAGCAGAGCAAAGAGCTTTCAGTCGGAGACGTTAACAACATGAAGCCCAATGAGTACTTTAGGAAAGTGTCTCTCAACTCAGTTCACCAAAATCACCAAGGTACCTGACTGTCAGTAAATCTCTCTAAAAAGGTAAAATGTCACTTGTTTTACATCAATCTTGATACAGGGTACTTATTATATGTTATAGTTTGGATTCCTAAAGCTTTTTGTCTACTATCCCATCATCCAACGGTGGGTTTCTGTATAAGTAATGTTTTTTTGGATGGAAACTATAAACCAAACCGTTCTTCACTGGAGGGGGGGACTCCCTTACATATTTGTACTGTTCCAACTTGACAGAAAATCAAGATTTCAGTTGGTACGATCCAAACAGGTTCTGACTTCCTTCTCCTCTGACTTCCTCTCTATAAATCTGATTAAAAAATCTACCAAGTGTGAAAACCCGGGCTGAGGTTGAAGGAAGAGACGCAGTAAGTTCACTCTCAGTTTGTTCAGAAAATCTATCTGTGAGTAACATGTAATTATGATTTTACTTAAGGGTTACTTTAAAGGTTACTTTAAGGGTTGCTTTAAGGTGTTTTAGTATTCCCTGCTACTTTAAACTGTACTTCACTTCAGAGGTAAATCTCCTCCTGTTCGGTGGAAACCATGAATCCTATCAGTATTGAAAAAATGGGAAAAGAAAAGAAAAAATATATCCTGAGAGATTAGGGTTAGTACACTACTACTAAAATCCATTGTCTTAAAATGTTACAATCAAATACCTTAACCTGTTTAGCCCTGAGCCTGTGTTTCAGGTCTCAGGCTCGAAAATGACATCCCCAGAACAAATGACCACAACTTCCCTTCTAAAAGGGTTACATTAATAATCTTTTTCTCAAAGTAATGATAGACCTGTGAGTTGGATGCAGAAAAGTCAGAATCAATATAGATGTTTTTATTTTAAAGTAAATTCAGATTGAACACAGTAAAAAGCTGTAAATTATTGTGTCCGTCCAAATATTATTTTGTACTTATAGTGAAAACCACCCTTGGATGATGGTAAGGTAGACTAAAAGCTTTAGGAATCCAAAGTACAACATATAATAAGTGCCCTGTATCGAGATTGATGCAAAAACAAGTGACATTTGAACTTTTTAGAGAGGTTTAGCAAAACAACTCCACCTCTGAGGTGATTTGGGTGGAAATGGGGGTTTTTACCGTTTCTCTGGAACCCATTGGTCGATGTTGGTGATTGACATCTCTTTCTGACCGTAGAGCCAATAGAATCGAAGGAAGGAATCTGAATTTTCTTTAAAATAAAAAACATCTATATTGATTCTGACTTTTCTACATCCAACTCACAGGTTTATCATTACTTTGAGAAAAAAGATTATTCATTTAACCCTTTTCGAAGATCATGGTCATTTGTTCTGGGAATGTCATTTTCGAGCCTGAGACCTGAAACACAGGCTCAGGGCTAAACTGGTTAAAGAAATATATCAGTAAAGTGGAGGAGCGTTCCCTACGTTGCTGGAGGAACTGGTGGCGGTCCGGGGTGCATACAAACAATTATAGGCTAATTGATCACGGGTGGGCAGTGGCAAGCAAGTGTAGAACAAAGCTGTGTTTCATCGTTGTGATGAACACGATGGCGGGTGTATAGGCTGGTCGAGTAGGACTACAGTTAACTGTGCTGTTGTTGGAGAGAAAGGGTAGCGGAAAAAAGTCTATGTTCTCCTGGTCGGGGGTTCATAGCGCCACTAGAATAGAGTAGTGGTGTCGCAAGAGGATAGGCTAGTTATCGCTTTTGGACGGTCTTCAGGCACGATCTAGGACTTGTACACAAGGGTGGACGCGCGAGTCAAGGGAATGTCATTTTGGAGCCTGAGACCTGAAAAACAGGCTTGGGGTCTAACAGGTTAAATAATCGTGAGGATGATGATTAAAAATCGTTTGTTTGAGCCGGGCTGATGACAAAACAAACCGATGGTTTTGTAGATGTAGTTGTAGACTTGTTAAAGGCTTCCTTTAGATCGTGATAACATGATGGTACTTTCTGTAGGTCAGGATAGTCTGGGTGATCTATGATGATCCTGTTGGTGCTTTAACAGAGCGTGAATGTTTACACCTGTTAATGCAATCCTCTCCCCACTCCTTAATTTTTCCTGAGCGCCAGTCAATGTGTGGGGTGTGGATCTTTAGCCACGGAAAACCCAGAATAATCTGAGGATGAGCAGATTCAAAAATGTGAAACTGCATAGTTTCAGTATGATTATTATCTACAGTAATCTGGATAGGTTCTGTGCAGTGGGTTACTGTAACGTCTAAAGCACTGGCGTTAATGGGGCGGGATAGAGGAACAGTTTTTATACCAAGCTGTTTGACTATGCCCCAATCCATAAGACTTTCATCCGCTCCCGAGTCTATTAGCACCCCTTGGTCAATGACCTGATCATTAATAAAAATGTTTACCTTCATAACTGGTCGAGGAGGAAAGTCTGTGGGAAGCTTGCTCACCAGCGCCCTCCTCTTGGCTGGTAAGCTTGCTCTTTTCCTGGACATGAAGCACGTTGGTGACCCGGCTGGCCACAGTAGAAGCAACACCTTTCTCGTAGCCGGCGTTGTCGTTCCTCCACGGAAAGCTTGGTCCTTCCCAACTGCATGGGTTCATCTGCAACAGACGGAGGTGCTGTCCTCCAACGGGCCGAATCCGCTGGCTGGAAAACCTCCTCTGGTGGAACGGCTCGCTGAGAAAAGCCCTGGAAACTGGGATGTCTGTCACGGTTGCGTTGACGTTCTCTCTCTCTTTCTCGAAGTCGGTTGTCGATCCGGATGGAAACGGCGATGAGAGACTCCAGGTCCCATGGTACCTCCAGAGGAGCCAGCTGGTCCTTGATTGGATCTGACAGCCCCGTCAGAAAAGCGTCGCGAAGAGCCGGAACATTCCGCCAGCTGCCCGCTGCTGCCGTACGAAACACGATAGCATAATCCACTACCTGGCGATTATGCTGGCGCATCTGAAGTAGCCTTCGGCTAGCTTCTGTAGCAGGTGATGAGTGGTAAAAAAATATAGACTCATAGTGTCTATAAAGTCGGTTAATGAGTAACATAGCTCAGTGTCGGAAATGCAGATCGCACTGAACCACGAAAGCTCTGCAATTTATGGAATCTCCGGAGAAACTCTCTGGGAGAGCCAGCCGTAGTGAGGAGGAAACAGCCTGGCTCGGATTGACAGCGTCAACAGGATCCGCGACATGAAAGCGGTCAGCTGTGACTGACGTCATCGGCGGAGCAGTCTGAAGGTGAGTGATGAACTGCTGCATCTGATCCGTCAGCTGTCGTATCTGTGCAGAGATGGAAACTTGGAGCTGGAGCTGAAGCCTTGGGCTGACAGGGCGGCGTGAAGAGTTTTTGGGTCGGCTGAGTCCATTGTGGTCAGTTCGTTCTGTTAAGAACTTGGTTACACAAGGATAAGGACTCAAATGCACGACCCGGGAGCCAGAGCTAAAGTATAATTAATATACTTTATTTGCCAAAAAAGGAAGTACAAAAAGAAAACAACACTCTTAATAGAGGCGACAAAAAAGGCTTAACGTAAATCACTCACAACGTGAGGACAGAAACTTACGACAGAGTTTCAGGAGCATCATTTAAGCAAGTGACAAGATTAGCAATCGTGGATGAGCAGAGTTCTGGCATGAGGGCGGAAGACAAACTGACAACAAACAGAGGGAAACAGGGGAATATAAACAGGAGATAACTGGGCACAGGTGAAAACAATCAGGGGCGGGGCTGATGAGAGCGGGAGAATACATTAGGAAAGGCATTCAAGGAACCTGAAATGAGACGTGACAAATGAGTGACAAGACAAAACAGGAAGTGAAAGACAATACAAGAATAACAACATGAAACATGACTGACTAACACTTTTGGCACAACATGCATGTATTTTCTGAAAGTGCAAAAATACTGTAAATATTATATAGTACATTTACTTAAAAAAAATGAAACAAATGTTATTTGTAGTTATTGTCAAAATACTTAAAATAATGTTTTGGGTTGTTAATTTATAGTTAATATCTGTCATTTTACATAATTTTGCAAGTTATTTAAAAAAACATGATAATTACTATAAAAATGTACAGTTATTTCCTGTAAAATTAGGATCTTTTTTTACAGTGTATTAAATATATGTAGTGGAGTACAAGTACCTCAAAGTTGTTCTTATGTAAAGTACTTGAATACATGTACTTAGTTACCTCCCACCTCCTCCTGTTTGTGCTCAGATGGACCTGAGAGAATTCGAGACAGAGTGGAGGACGGTGCTGAGCTCCATCCTGGAAGAGCTGACGGAGGAACAATTTCGGAAACTTGTGTCCAACCTGGAGGAGATCCCTCAGGGGAAGAGGGAGGGGCGGCCGCGGGAAGAGATAACCAGCCTCATCATCCAGTACTACGGCACCGAGGAATCCATCGAACTCATCGACGACCTGATGGACAAGCTGCCCAGGCAGGACGCCGCCGTGCAGCAGCCGCTCAGAGACATGAAGGACGAGCTGGAGAAATTCAAGGAGCAAAACCAAGGTCAGAAATAAAAATAAAAATAAATACATGTAGAAATAAATCCTGGTCAGCTCAGCGGGGGGCGTGTCCTTCTAGAAACGTTTTAAATTATTCTTTATTTAAATAACTTATAAGACAGAAAACAGAACCAGAGCAGACCCTGGAACACATTGTTAAACAAACATTGCATTTTGTATTTGATTTATATGAAACACATAACTCTTCCGTTCACATATCAGTACACGTTTCCATACACTTTTCCGGACATGTTTCCGGACGCGTTTTCCGTACAAGTTACGCTTCTGTACCAGTTTCCGTACCGGATTCCGTACACGTTTTCTAAACATGTTTCAGTACACATTTTCGTATAGGTTTCCGTATACGTAAACCCACGACAGAGAAAGACTTTGAGCTCCATCCTGTTTCAGAAATAGTCCTTGATGTGGTTTGGAACGTGATATGGAGTTTAATCACGGCAGCGTTTAGCTGAGTTTCTGCTGGGAGACAGCCTTCTCTTCACAGAGATCACTGCTTGAATGCGGACGCTCCAAAGGGGCGTGGCCATCAGTAGCTCCAAGGGGGCGTGGCCATCGGCAGCTCCAAAGGGGCGTGGCCAGCAGCAGCTCGGTTACATTTAAAGGGCCAGAATCATCAATAGAGGGGAATGAGGCTGGAATGATCTGTTTGGTATTTGAGCAAAACACTTCAGAGACATGTTTTGTATAGATATGGCTCTATAACATTTTACCTGCTCTATCGAAATCAGTCGCATTGACCCGATGACACATTTTGAGTTGTATACGCTGTTGGAAAGAGGAGATTCCTAGCTTTCTAATGATATCAGGATTGTATTTGTACTCCAAATATTATACAATGACTGTCACCGAGTCATCATGTTGAGAAAAAGGCCTTCAAAGTTTCCTCTTCTCTGGAATCCATCGATCTGATTGGTTATTAGCAAATGATCATTACTGGTCTGGGGAAAACTCGCGAGTGTGTGTGTGTGTATGTGTATGTGTGTGTGTGTGTGTCTTTGTGTATTTTTGCGTTTGTGTGTATTGTGTTTGTTTCCCGGGGAAACCCCTCACGAGAAACACCGGCTGTTGTTACGCCTGCTGTGACGTTAAGTTACTCCGTTCTCCGCTTGTAATTATGCTGAAGCTTCAACGTTGTATTTATCATCTGAATTTGCTGAAACAAGTTTAATATTCTGAAAGCCAAGACTTTGTTTAATTGAAATCAGATGAAAACAAACTGTAACGAACTCTGCCGTGTTATCTGATTACTTTACGCCTAACCCCTCGATTCCACCGGGTCCGTCTGCGTCGCGTAACGGCTGCGCCGCGGTTTTGGTCCAGTCTCCTCCGGCGTCATACCCTACCGGGCTCGTTTCAGAAGCATTTCACAAGCGGAGCGTCTTGCCAGCTCGCAGTTTTTGTTTGTTTGGGCATATTTCCTGGACAGGCTACTTTGTGCAGACAAAGTTAATAATAATTGTAATATCCCAGTTATAAACGACATGAATCAAAGATGTGTTGCTGTATTTTAGTGGTAAAATCATCATAATTATTATATATATATAATTTACACAGTGCCTGTAAACCGGAGGAGAACGCTGGCATTTCTCCTCCTACTGGAAAGACTACGGAGGATAGGGTCTGCAAAATTAGTTTGTGTGTGTGTATATATATTCTATATATGCTCTGAACATTCCACTTCCTGCCTAAGTTACGGCTGCGGCGCGACAAAAATAGGATTCATCCTAATTGTAGTGCAGCCCTGCGCCGAGTCGCTTCTGGGACGCTTCTGAGCCGTAACGCGCCGCGTGTGGTGGAATAGCACCCATTGACTAGAGTGGCCGCGATCGCCGTGAGCACCGCGGCGCAGCCGTAACCCGCCGCAGACGGACCCGGTGGAATCTAGGGGTTGCATTCATAATGTCAGCCGGAAGGAGCAGAGTGGCGAGGGAGAGCTGTCATCTTCCCTTCACAAGCTTCAAACATGTATTTATCGTGTGATTTTGGAAATAAAAGTTTCATATTCTGAAAGCCAAGACTTTGTTTGTTTAAAATCAAACAAAACACCCGAACCCCGAAAAACTATTTTTTTACGAAAATCCACATTTATTTTGAAATGAGCCATTGCGACTTCCGACTGATTTCGATAGAGCGGGTCACATATATTATTATTATTATTATTATTATTATTATTATTATTATCATTTTCAGTGCGTTAAACTTTTTTTAATGCATGTGTTTAGCCGCGACGAGCAAACAAACTGACTCAGGAGCAGTGACCAAGAAGAAGAAACCTGCAGCTGGGAAACACGCACACAGTAAATACATTATTTATCATATTGAAAATGTTCGGTGCGTTGGACTTTTTAAAATGTATTTGTTTAGCCGCGACGAGCAAACAATCTACGGGATTAGTTTTGTTTCATAAAGATAAAGAATCACTTTCTCAGAATCAAGCAAAACTAAGAGTTTCTAATGGATAGTGAGGTGGGCTGAAGATCGCAAGGTTGTGAGTTCAAATCCCACCAGGAACACCACCACTAGTGTGCCCTTGAGTAAGGCACTTAGCCCTTAGTTACTCCTACCTAATCGGTAATAGTAAGTCGCTTTAGATAAAAGCGTCAGCTAAATGTAATGTAATGTACACACCAACACTACACCAGGAAAAAATATGCTACATCATCGAGTCGCGCCGAAGGACTGTGCCAATGTCCAGGATCTTTGGAATTCTACCGAGGCCGGCGTCCTTTATTGCGGGACATTTCGATGATGCACCAGTGTATCCTCCGCGGTTTTAAAATCCCCACAATGCTTTGCGAATGGAACAATCTCCAAAATCTTTGGCGGAAAATGTAAGGCGGGGCCTCTCATATGACGCACACTTGCACACTTGCTAGCCTGTTCCATTCTTCGTTCTCTGAATGCCAGGAAGGATTCTTGCCTAGCCTCTGATGGATCTGACTCAGAAGTCATGTCCCACCAAGGAAGCGTCCTCGACATTGAGAAACACCCCTGTCTCCCTGCTGTGTGCGTCACTCTTTAGTGTCCCCTGGTCTCCAAGCAGACCTTTCAGTCGGAGACGTCCTTCTTCTTAACAACATGAGTACTTTAGGAAAGTGTCTCTCAACTCAACTCCATCCATCCATCCATCTTCTCCCGCTTATCCGTGATCGGGTCGCGGGGGTAGCAGTTCCAGCAGAGAGCCCCAAACTTTCTTTTCCCTGGCGACATCAACCAGCTCTGACTGGGGGATCCCAAGGCGCTCCCAGGCCAGCGAAGAGATATAATCCCTCCACCTGGTCCTAGGTCTACCCCTTGGTCTCTTCCCAGCTGGACGTGCCTGGAACACCTCCCTAGGGAGGCGCCCAGGTGGCATCCTAACTAGGTGCCCGAACCACCTCAACTGGCTCCTTTCGACGCGAAGGAGGAGCGGCTCAACTCCGAGTCCCTCCCTGATGACCGAACTTCTCACCTTATCCCTAAGGGAGACACCAGCCACCCTGCGGAGAAAACCCATCTCGGCCGCTTGTATCCGCGATCTCGTTCTTTCGGTCATGACTTCATGACCATAGGTGAGGGTAGGAACGAAAATGGCCCGGAAGACCGAGAGCTTGCCTTCTGGCTCAGCTCCCTTTTCGTCACAACGGTGCGGTAAAGCGACTGCAGTACCGCTCCCGCTGCTCCGATTCTCCGGCCCATCTCACGCTCCATTGTTCCCTCACTCGAGAACAAGACCCCGAGATACTTGAACTCCTTCACTTGGGGTAAGGACTCATTCCCTACCTGGAGTGGACAGTCCATCGGTTTCCTGCTGTGAACCATGGCCTCAGATTTGGAGGTGCTGATCCTCATCCCAGCCGCTTCACACTCGGTTGCGAACCGATCCAGTGAGTGCTGAAGGTCGCAGACCGATGAAGCCATTAGAACCACATCATCTGCAAAAAGCAGTGGTGCAATCCTTAGTCCACCGAACTGCAGACCCCCTCCCCCACGACTACGCCTCGAAATCCGATCCATGTATATTACAAACAGGATTGGTGACAAAGCGCAGCCCTGGCGGAGGCCAACCCTCACCGGAAATGGGTCCGACTTACTGCCGAGGACCCGGACACAGCTCTCGCTTTGGGAGTACAGAGATTGGATGGCCCTGAGTAGAGACCCCCTCACCCCATACTCCCGCAGCACCTCCCACAGTAACTCCCTGGGAACTCGGTCATACGCCTTCTCCAAGTCTACAAAACACATGTAGACCGGATAAGCGTACTCCCAGGCCCCCTCCAGGATCCTTGCGAGAGTAAAAAGCTGATCCGTCGTTCCACGACCAGGACGGAATCCGCATTGTTCCTCCTCAATCTGAGGTTCGACAATCGGCCTGACCCTCCTTTCGAGTACCTTAGAGTAAACTTTCCCGGGGAGGCTGAGTAGTGTGATGCCTCTGTAATTGGCACACACCCTCTGATCCCCCTTTTTAAATAGGGGAACCACCACCCCGGTCTGCCACTCCTTCGGTACTGTTTCCGACTTCCACGCAACGTTGATGAGACGTGTCAACCATGACAGTCCCTCAACACCCAGAGCCTTCAGCATTTCCGGGCGGATCTCATCCACCCCCGGGGCTTTGCCACTGTGGAGTTGTTTGACGACCTCAGTGACCTCCCCCCGGGAGATTGGTGTTGATCCCCCGTCATACTCCAGCTCTGCCTCTAACATAGAGGGCGGAGTTGTCGGGTTCAGGAGTTCCTCAAAGTGTTCCTTCCAACGCCCTAACACTCCATCAGTTGAGGTCAACAACGTCCCATCCTTACTGTACACAGCTTGGATGGTTCCCTGCTTCCCCCTCCTGAGGTGTCGGACAGTTTTCCAGAACAACTTTGGTGCCGCCCGAAAGTCCTTCTCCATGTCTTCTCCGAACTTCTCCCACACCCGCTGCTTTGCCTCGGCCACGGATGAGGCTGCTGCCCTTCGGGCCTGTCGGTACCTTGCAACTGCCTCGGGAGTCCCCCGGGATAACAAATCCCTGAAGGCCTCCTTCTTCAGTCGGACGGCTTCCCTGACCACCGGTGTCCACCAGGAGGTTCGAGGGTTACCGCCCCTTGAGGCACCTAGGACCTTGAGACCACAGCTCCCCGCCGCGGCTTCGGCAATAGAGGCTTTGAACACCGACCACTCTGGTTCAATGTCCCCAACCTCCACAGGAATGCCCGAAAAGCTCCGCCGGAGGTGTGAGTTGAAGGCCTCCTGAACTTGGGCCTCCTCCAGACGTTCCCAGTTCACCCGAACTACACGTTTGGGCTTACCAGGTCTATCCAGAGGCTTCCCTCGCCACTCGACCCAACTCACCACCAGATGGTGATCAGTTGACAACTCCGCCCCTCTCTTTACCCGAGTGTCCAAAACATACGGCCTCAGGTCCGATGATACGATAACGAAATCGATCATGGACCTTCTGCCTAGGGTGCTCTGGTACCACGTACACTTATGAGCATCCTTATGTTCGAACATGGTGTTTGTTATGGCCAATCCATGACTAGCACAGAAGTCCAGTAACAAACCACCACTCCGGTTCAGATCAGGGGGGCCGTTCCTCCCAATCACGCCCCTCCAAGTGTCTCCATCATTGCCCACATGTGCGTTGAAGTCTCCCAGCAAGATTAAAGAGTCCCCTTCAGGAGCCCCATACAGGACTCTTTCCAGGGTCTCCAAGAAGGCCGTATACTCTGAACTGCTGTTGGGTGCATAAGCACACACAACAGTCAGAGTTTTCCCCCCCATAACCCGCAGGCGTAGGGAGGCGACCCTCTCGTCCACTGGGGTAAACTCCAACAACGAAGCACCTAACCGGGGACTTGTGAGTATCCCCACACCCGCCCGGCGCCTCACACCTTGAGCAACTCCGGAGAAGAATAGAGTCCAACCCCTATCCAGAAGTAAGGTTCCAGAGCCGACGCTGTGCGTAGAGGTGAGCCCAACCAGATCCAACTGGTAACGCTCCACCTCCCGCACAAGCTCCGGCTCCTTCCCCCCCAGAGAGGTGACGTTCCACGTCCCCAAAGCCAGCTTCTGTCGCCCGGGTCTGGTCCGTCGAGACCCTCCGCTTTCACTGCCACCCTTCTGGCAGCGCACCCGACCCCATTGATGTTTCCCGTAGGTGGTGGGCCCGCGGGACGGAGAAGCGGAGGTGTTGCCCACGTTGCCTTTTCGGGCTGGGCCCGGCCGGGCTCCGTGGCAAGCCCGGCCACCAGACGCTCGCCGACGAGTCCTCCTTCTGGGCCTGGCTCCAGAAGGGGACCCCGGGCTTCCTCCGGGCCGGGTATCCTCACTTCTTGTATCGTCTTTCATGAGGTCTTTTGAACCAAAACTCAACTCAGTTCACCAAAATCACCAAGGTTCCTGCAGTCAGATATTTTTAATCTGTGATGACAGCTTTCCTCAAAATGTCAAATTCTGACTTTTTCCTCAAAATTCGGACTTTTTCAAAAACACCAAGCCTGAAGCTGACAAATGATACAAAATAAAATACCATTCAATTTAACAAAGATCATAATCTTTACTCCCATTTATTTAATTAATAATTTCCCTTTATTTAACTCTTATTTAAATGTATTTATTTTATATAAGACACACTTTTATAATATGTTAATAAGGAAGGTTTATTTTGGGCCAAACCATTCTTCACTGGAGGGGGGGACGGGACTGACTGGATGTGATGAGGGATTAACAATGAAAGTTTGGAGAATATAACCCCCCCACCCCTCTCCCGTATATATTTGTACTATTCCAAATCAACAGGGCAGCAAATCAAGATTTCATTTGGTACGATCCAAACAGGTTCAGACTTCCTCTTATAAATCTAATAAAAAATATAAGTGTGAAAACCCGGGCTGAGGTTGAAGGAAGAGACGCAGTAAATTCACACTCAGTTTGTTCAGGAAATCTATCTATGAGTAACATGTAATTATACATTTACTTAAGGGTTACTTAAGGGTTACTTAAGGGTTACTTTAAGGGTTACTTTAATGGTAATGTAAGGGTTACTTTAATAGTTACTTTAATGGTTACTATAGCCTGCAGCGAGGTCCATTTTTCCAGCTCTCTGCATGCTGACTCGGGAAGCATCCCTCAAATATGGAAGAAAGCTGTCATCATACCAGTTGCAAAAAAAGCATGCCCACTTGACAACAACGACTTCAGACCAGTGGCTTTGACCTCAATAGTTATGAAGTCACTAGAACGGATTATTGTAGGGAACTTGCGAACTGAGGTGCAACACCTCTTGGACCCCTACCAATTTGCGTACAGCGATGGTAGAGGTACAGATGATGCTCTGACCTCTACAACTCACTTTATTCTAAAACACCTGGAAGATCCTTTAGCTTATGCTAGATTAATGTTCATGGACTTTAGCTCAGCTTTTAATACTATTCTTCCCCAAATGATGTTAAAGAAGCTCAAACAGATGGATGTGAACCCTTACTTAATCAGATGGTATCACTCCTTCCTAACTGAAAGACAGCAGCAGGTGAAAGTGAACTCGACCCTCTCTGACACACAGGTCTTAAGCACAGGGGCGCCACAAGGCTGCGTTAGCTCTCCTCTTCTCTTCACACTCTACACAAATGAGTGTAGGAGTCAGCACACACACAACCACATCATAAAGTGTTCTGATGACACAGCCATACTTAGTCTACTGACTAGAGACTCAGACATTTCTATGTATAAACTTGAGATTGAAGAGGTCGTGAAGTGGTGTGAGGCGCACAACCTGGTGTGGTAATCTGTACCTTCTGCCCTCGGGCCCACTCAAACTGGTGAGAAAGCAAGGCCGTAAAATCACATGCGCCCCCAAACACATCCTGTATAGAGAGTTTGAGTTGCAGAAGGTATAGATTACCAAACTATAGATTGAACAGGTATACATTTTCCTTTGTTCTGCTGTCAATCAAGCTGCTGAACAGTCAGGAACAATTGTGATTATGCTGTTAGGAGTTGTTGAGAGGTGCAATGTTTACAGAGTAGTTTGTGTAATCGAGAAGGTTAAATAGGGGAAGTGCATTATGTGTAAATAGGTATGGACACAATAGGGATATGTGCAATCTGATGGACACTATGCATAGGTGCAATAGGGAAAGTGCTGTACCTGTATGTTTCTTTGCCATGTGATATGTGATCTCTGTTCTGTATCTATGACTGATTGACCTGAATGTTTTATGTTTATTATCTCGATGCCCAAGACACATTTCTCCTAAGGGAGACAATAAAGCTCTATCTAATCTAATCTAATATCGAGCCAATGCAGTAGCACTTAAAATGGTTTGGCCTATTAAAACCTGCTGTTTCTTGCTGTTTGAAGTTTGTATCTTCATGGATACAAACAGCTCAATGAAGAGGGAGGTGTTTCTAACGAGGGATGGGAAAGATTATTCGAAAAGATTCAGCCATTCGAATATGAGTTATGAATATTTATTTTATTTTGATGGGAGGGGTGCCTAAATTGATTACATATTATCAAAAGGATTAACTAAATGTATAAGACATTTAAAATATCTTAAAGGGGACCTATCATGCAAAATACACTTTGTGATGTCTTGTATACATCAACATGTGTCCCCGGTGAGTCGGGGAACTCACGCAGCGTCAGAAAATAAAACCCTCTCTCTCTTCCTCCGTACTCAAATCTTTTAAAAACGGAGGTACAACGAGCGGATACAGATTTGTTGCCGATATGACGTCAAATCGGCGGCGGACCGACAGAGTGTTGCTGTCAGACACAATGCCTGACGTGTTTTGGACGTAATCTCCTCTTTGTTCACATTAGCGAGCCTCGCTAACACTCCGAGCTAACCTGTACTGGAGAGCACGTGTTTAAAAAGCAGGAAATAAAAAGGAACTCACCTTGTGATAAACCCGCAAGAGGAAAAGCATTTGAGCTCCGTACTGTCTCAGAAATAATCCTTGATGTGGTTTAAACAGGTTGGCGTTTTATCACAGCAGAATTTTACTTTATCTCCGGTAGAATTCTGATCAGGCATTAGCTCCGCCTCCTCTTATTTATTTATTTTCAAGCTAAGGACCCAAAATCCGCGTTTCTCTAACAGGGCTTCAAAAGAGGGGTTTGAGCAGTATGAGGCGTGGCTACAATCATAGATATATATATAAACACTAGATGGCTCAAGGGGGAGTCGCCAGCGTAACTCACTGGCGGCCATCTTGCCACAGTCAACTACTGCTACAGCTGTTGTGAGGTGAGGGATCTGCACAGAAATGCTCTTAACTCGCTGAAATCTTGACTGATTTACAAACGGTTTGGTTTATTATAAACGTTATTAGCATGGCTATGATACAGGAGACAACAAGACATGTTGAAAAAAACAAGTTCATGACTATAATTATAAGTATGCAGTATCAGAACTACATATTTGATGTTTATAACGAACCAAACCGTTTGAAAATGGGTTGAAAATTGAGCAATATACGGTTATTTCAATAGAGCACCATAGCCATAATGTTATGAATGAGCGAGCTGCCTGTGGCAAGATGGCCGCCATGTGGCAACGTCGGTATCCATTGGCCAGCAGCGCGGGCGAGTCATCTAGTGTTTATATATATATCTATTGCTACAATGGGTGATCTCTTTGGTATTTTAAGCAAAACACTTCACAGACATGTTTTGTATAGGTATGGCCCTACAATACATGTTTCAATATAGCATGATAGGTCCCCTTTAAGAAAAATATCAAAGAAAACTTGTTTTGGTTTCTATATTTATTTGAAAATGTATTTGTTATTAAAGCTTTTGTATTTTTTGTATTCTTTTAAACATTAAAACAAAAACACAAAAACTTTTATATTATATGTAAATTCGGTTAACCTTTTTTTGGGGGTCGAATATTCGAATCTAAATTTGCTTTCAAATTACCATTCCTATTTCTAACGCCAGTCTAATTCTGTCCTCCAGGGGGTGAGCGTGTTCCGCTACACAAGGAGGAGGGAGAAGAGGAGGACGACGAGGAGGAGGAGGTATAGAAGAGGAGCCACCTCCATACATCATCCATCAGCCAGTGTGGCCCTCTTCTAATCCATATCCATATTAATGGCAATAATCGTATTTTTCATATAGAGTGTATGAGAGCTTCTGGTTTTGGGCATGCTGGCTGCGCATCACTCTCATTCACCAATGGGTAATGTTTAGATGGATTTAGGAACTTCCCCTCGATTCTATTGGGTCTAACGGTTCAAAAGAGATGTCAATCATCAAAATCGACCGATGGGTTCCAGAGATATGGAAAATGCACCCAAAATGACCCCAGTAGTGTTTCTTTGTGCTAAACCTCTCTAAAAAGGTCAAATGTCTCTTGTTTTGCATCAATCTTGATACAGGGTACTTATTATATGTTATAGTTTGGATTCCTAAAGCTTTTAGTCTACTACCCCATCATCCAAGGGTGGTTTTCACTATAAGTAATGTTTTTTTTTTGGACAGGCACAATCATTTACATTTTTTACTGTGTTCAATTTGAATCTGAAAAGGAGTTGTTTTTGTTGCTTTCATTGCGATTGTATTCATATCTTAATGTAACTTCCTGTTGTATATGAACATGCTTTTATTTTGATGGCGACTTTGCGCTATTAGCAGAAAGTTCAGCTAAATAACCAATTCAGCTTTATAATCCTGAACGTCACCAAGCGCTCCAGTCCCAGCTGTGTGCGTCACTCTTTAGTGTCCCCTTGTCTCCCAGCTGTGTGTGTCACTCTTTAGTGTCCCCTGGTCTCCAGTTGTGTGCGTCACTCTTTAGTGTCCCCTGGTCTCCCAGCTGTGTGCGTCACTCTTTAGTGTCCCCTGGTCTCCCAGCTGTGTGCGTCACTCTTTAGTGTCCCCTGGTCTCCCAGCTGTGTGCGTCACTCTTTAGTGTCCCCTGGTCTCCAGCTGTGTGCGTCACTCTTTAGTGTCCCCTGGTCTCCCAGCTGTGTGCGTCACTATTTAGTGTCCCCTGGTCTCCCAGCTGTGTGTGTCACTCTTTAGTGTCCCCTGGTCTCCCAGCTGTGTGCGTCACTCTTTAGTGTCCCCTGGTCTCCAGCTGTGTGCGTCACTCTTTAGTGTCCCCTGGTCTCCAAGCTGTGTGTGTCACTCTTTAGTGTCCCCTGGTCTCCAAGCTGTGTGCGTCACTCTTTAGTGTCCCCTGGTCTCCAAGCTGTGTGTGTCACTCTTTAGTGTCCCCTGGTCTCCAGCTGTGTGCGTCACTCTTTAGTGTCCCCTGGTCTCCAAGCTGTGTGTGTCACTCTTTAGTGTCCCCTGGTCTCCAAGCTGTGTGCGTCACTCTTTAGTGTCCCCTGGTCTCCAAGCTGTGTGCGTCATCCTTTAGTGTCCCCTGGTCTCCCAGCTGTGTGCGTCACTCTTTAGTGTCCCCTGGTCTCCCAGCTGTGTGCGTCACTTTTTACTTTCCCCTGGTCTCCAAGCAGAGCAAAGAGCTTTCAGTCGGAGACGTTAACAACATGAAGCCCAATGAGTACTTTAGGAAAGTGTCTCTCAACTCAACTCAGTTCACCAAAATCACCAAGGTACCTGACTGTCAGTAAATCTCTCTAAATAGGTAAAATGTCTCTTGATTGGCATCAATCTTGATACAGGGTACTTATTATATGTTATAGTTTGGATTCCTAAAGCTTTTTGTCTACTATCCCATCATTCAACGGTGGGTTTCAGTATAAGTAATGTTTTTTTGGATGGAAACTATAAACCAAACCGTTCTTCACTGGAGGGGGGGACTCCCTTACATATTTGTACTGTTCCAACTTGACAGAAAATCAAGATTTCAGTTGGTACGATCCAAACAGGTTCTGACTTCCTTCTCCTCTGACTTCCTCTCTATAAATCTGATTAAAAAATCTACCAAGTGTGAAAACCCGGGCTGAGGTTGAAGGAAGAGACGCAGTAAGTTCACTCTCAGTTTGTTCCGAAAATCTATCTGTGAGTAACATGTAATTATGATTTTTACTTAAGGGTTACTTTAAGGGTTACTTTAAGGTGTTTTAGTATTCCCTGCTACTTTAAACTGTACTTCACTTCAGAGGTAAATCTCCTCCTGTTCGGTGGAAACCATGAATCCTATCAGTATTGAAAAAATGGGAAAAGAAAAGAAAAAATATATCCTGAGAGGTTAGGGTTAGTACACTACTACTAACGCTCTATAAATACAATGCAGATCTTGTACTTGAGTAAAAGTAGAAGTACCAGAGATTTTTTGTTTTATATTTTATGTATGCACCATGACATCAAGTCAAATTCCTCGTACGTGTGAACCTACCTGGCAATAAACCCGTTTCTGATTCTGATTTTCTGTAGGAATACTCTGTTACAGTAAAAAGTAGAAGTACTCAGATCTTGTACTTGAGTAAAGTAGAAGTACTCAGATTGAGTAAAAGTAGAAGTACTGAGATTGTGTACTTGAGTCAAAGTAGAAGTAACAGAGTATACCTACACTCTGGTACTTCTACTTTTACTCAAGAACAAGATCTGAGTACAGTAAAAGTCCTGCATTCAAAATGTTCCTCAAGTGAAAGTAGAAAAGTATTCTCATCTAAATATAGTGAAAGACAGTAAAAGTATTCGTTGTGCAGATTGGTCCATTTCAGAATAATATATATGATATGTTTTATAATGATTGATCATGAAAGTGTTCTCAAAGCTGGTGAAGGTGCAGCTAGTTTGAAGTACTTTGTATACTGCAGGGTAGCTGGTGGATTTACTCCAGGTGGAACTAAAGTCTGATTCAACACTTGGTTAGATTTCACATCATTCATCCACATCTGTGAAGTATACCGTTTTTACACTGTAAAAAAAAAAATCATAAAAAAACGGTCAAAGTACTGGCAGCAGCGGCTGCCAAACAAAAACCATTAAAGTAACTGAAATAAAGGGAAAAGCAATTCATTTACGGGAAAAACTGTCATTTTACAGATTGATCTGCTCTTTTTAAGGTCAATAACCTCTAATAAAAGTACAGCACTAATACTCCTACGGGCAAAAAAAAACGTTAAAAAACGGTCAAATGACTGGCAGCAGCGGCTGCAAAACAAAAACCATAGAATTAAAGTCAAATACTTTAAGTGAAATAAAGTGCAAAAGCAATTGATATACAGGAATTGTCCTTTAAGATTTTACAGGAAAACACTGTAATGTTACAGATGGTTCCTCTCTTTTCAAAATCCATTGTCTTAAAATGTTACAATCAAATACCTTAACCTGTTAAGCCCTGAGCCTGTGTTTCAGGTCTCAGGCTCGAAAATGACATCCCCAGAACAAATGACCACAACTTCCCTTCTAAAAGGGTTACATTAATAATCTTTTTCTCAAAGTAATGATAGACCTGTGAGTTGGATGCAGAAAAGTCAGAATCAATATAGATGTTTTTATTTTAAAGTAAATTCAGATTGAACACAGTAAAAAACTGTCAATGATTGTGTCCGTCCAAATATTATTTTGTACTTATAGTGAAAACCACCCTTGGATGATGGTAAGGTAGACTAAAAGCTTTAGGAATCCAAAGTACAACATATAATAAGTGCCCTGTATCGAGATTGATGCAAAACAAGTGACGTTTTACCTTTTTAGAGAGATTTAGCAAAACAACTCCACCTCTGAGGTGATTTGGGTGGAAATGGGGGTTTTTACCGTTTCTCTGGAACCCATTGGTCGATGTTGGTGATTGACATCTCTTTCTGACCGTAGAGCCAATAGAATCGAAGGAAGGAATCTGAATTTTCTTTAAAATAAAAAACATCTATATTGATTCTGACTTTTCTACATCCAACTCACAGGTTTATCATTACTTTGAGAAAAAAGATTATTCATTTAACCCTTTTAGAAGATCATGGTCATTTGTTCTGGGAATGTCATTTTCGAGCCTGAGACCTGAAACACAGGCTCAGGGCTAAACTGGTTAAAGAAATATATCAGTAAAGTGGAGGAGCGTTCCCTACGTTGCTGGAGGAACTGGTGGCGGTCCGGGGTGCATACAAACAATTATAGGCTAATTGATCACGGGTGGGCAGTGGCAAGCAAGTGTAGAACAAAGCTGTGTTTCATCGTTGTGATGAACACGATGGCGGGTGTATAGGCTGGTCGAGTAGGACTACAGTTAACTGTGCTGTTGTTGGAGAGAAAGGGTAGCGGAAAAAAGTCTATGTTCTCCTGGTCGGGGGATCATAGCGCCACTAGAATAGAGTAGTGGTGTCGCAAGAGGATAGGCTAGTTATCGCTTTTGGACGGTCTTCAGGCACGATCTAGGACTTGTACACAAGGGTGGACGCGCGAGTCAAGGGAATGTCATTTTGGAGCCTGAGACCTGAAAAACAGGCTTGGGGTCTAACAGGTTAAATGATCGTGAGGATGATGATTAAAAATCGTTTGTTTGAGCCGGGCTGATGACAAAACAAACCGATGGTTTTGTAGATGTAGTTGTAGACTTGTTAAAGGCTTCCTTTAGATCGTGATAACATGATGGTACTTTCTGTAGGTCAGGATAGTCTGGGTGATCTATGATGATCCTGTTGGTGCTTTAACAGAGCGTGAATGTTTACACCTGTTAATGCAATCCTCTCCCCACTCCTTAATTTTTCCTGAGCGCCAGTCAATGTGTGGGGTGTGGATCTTTAGCCACGGAAAACCCAGAATAATCTGAGGCTGAGCAGATTCAAAAATGTGAAACTGCATAGTTTCAGTATGATTATTATCCACAGTAATCTGGATAGGTTCTGTGCAGTGGGTTACTGTAACGTCTAAAGCACTGGCGTTAATGGGGCGGGATAGAGGAACAGTTTTTATACCAAGCTGTTTGACTATGCCCCAATCCATAAGACTTTCATCCGCTCCCGAGTCTATTAGCACCCCTTGGTCAATGACCTGATCATTAATAAAAATGTTTACCTTCGTAACTGGTCGAGGAGGAAAGTCTGTGGGAAGCTTGCTCACCAGCGCCCTCCTCTTGGCTGGTAAGCTTGCTCTTTTCCTGGACATGAAGCACGTTGGTGACCCGGCTGGCCACAGTAGAAGCAACACATTTCTCGTAGCCGGCGTTGTCGTTCCTCCACGGAAAGCTTGGTCCTTCCCAACTGCATGGGTTCATCTGCAACAGACGGAGGTGCTGTCCTCCAACGGGCCGAATCTGCTGGCTGGAAAACCTCCTCTGGTGGAACGGCTTGCTGAGAAAAGCCCTGGAAACTGGAATGTCTGTCACGGTTGCGTTGACGTTCTCTCTCTCTTTCTCGAAGTCGGTTGTCGATCCAGATGGAAACGGCGATGAGAGACTCCAGGTCCCATGGTACCTCCAGAGGAGCCAGCTGGTCCTTGATTGGATCTGACAGCCCCGTCAGAAAAGCGTCGCGAAGAGCCGGAACATTCCGCCAGCTGCCCGCTGCTGCCGTACGAAACACGATAGCATAATCCACTACCTGGCGATTATGCTGGTGCATCTGAAGTAGCCTTCGGCTAGCTTCTGTAGCAGGTGATGAGTGGTAAAAAAATATAGACTCATAGTGTCTATAAAGTCGGTTAATGAGTAACATAGCTCAGTGTCGGAAATGCAGATCGCACTGAACCACGAAAGCTCTGCAATTTATGGAATCTCCGGAGAAACTCTCTGGGAGAGCCAGCCGTAGTGAGGAGGAAACAGCCTGGCTCGGATTGACAGCGTCAACAGGATCCGCGACATGAAAGCGGTCAGCTGTGACTGACGTCATCGGCGGAGCAGTCTGAAGGTGAGTGATGAACTGCTGCATCTGATCCGTCAGCTGTCGTATCTGTGCAGAGATGGAAACTTGGAGCTCGGCCTGGTTTCCTACCAGTGCCTGCACTCCTTGGCTGATTAATCCCAGCTGTTCCTCGTGATGAAAGATTCTTACGCCTTGGGCTGACAGGGCGGCGTGAAGAGTTTTTGGGTCGGCTGAGTCCATTGTGGTCAGTTCGTTCTGTTAAGAACTTGGTTACACAAGGATAAGGACTCAAATGCACGACCCGGGAGCCAGAGCTAAAGTATAATTAATATACTTTATTTGCCAAAAAAGGAAGTACAAAAAGAAAACAACACTCTTAATAGAGGCGACAAAAAAGGCTTAACGTAAATCACTCACAACGTGAGGACAGAAACTTACGACAGAGTTTCAGGAGCATCATTTAAGCAAGTGACAAGATTAGCAATCGTGGATGAGCAGAGTTCTGGCATGAGGGCGGAAGACAAACTGACAACAAACAGAGGGAAACAGGGGAATATAAACAGGAGATAACTGGGCACAGGTGAAAACAATCAGGGGCGGGGCTGATGAGAGCGGGAGAATACATTAGGAAAGGCATTCAAGGAACCTGAAATGAGACGTGACAAATGAGTGACAAGACAAAACAGGAAGTGAAAGACAATACAAGAATAACAACATGAAACATGACTGACTAACACTTTTGGCACAACATGCATGTATTTTCTGAAAGTGCAAAAATACTGTAAATATTATATAGTACATTTACTTAAAAAAAATGAAACAAATGTTATTTGTAGTTATTGTCAAAATACTTAAAATAATGTTTTGGGTTGTTAATTTATAGTTAATATCTGTCATTTTACATAATTTTGCAAGTTATTTAAAAAAACATGATAATTACTATAAAAATTTACAGTTATTTCCTGTAAAATTAGGATCTTTTTTTACAGTGTATTAAATATATGTAGTGGAGTACAAGTACCTCAAAGTTGTTCTTATGTAAAGTACTTGAATACATGTACTTAGTTACCTCCCACCTCCTCCTGTTTGTGCTCAGATGGACCTGAGAGAATTGGAGACAGAGTGGAGGACGGTGCTGAGCTCCATCCTGGACGAGCTGACGGTGGAACAATTTCGAAAACTTGTGTCCAACCTGGAGGAGATCCCTCAGGGGAAGAGGGAGGGGCGGCCGCGGGAAGAGATAACCAGCCTCATCATCCAGTACTACGGCACCGAGGAATCCATCGAACTCATCGACGACCTGATGGACAAGCTGCCCAGGCAGGACGCCGCCGTGCAGCAGCCGCTCAGAGACATGAAGGACGAGCTGGAGAAATTCAAGGAGCAAAACCAAGGTCAGAAATAAAAATAAAAATAAATACATGTAGAAATAAATCCTGGTCAGCTCAGCGGGGGGCGTGTCCTTCTAGAAACGTTTTAAATTATTCTTTATTTAAATAACTTATAAGACAGAAAACAGAACCAGAGCAGACCCTGGAACACACTGTTAAACAAACATTGCATTTTGTATTTGATTTATATGAAACACATAACTCTTCCGTTCACATATCAGTACACGTTTCCATACACTTTTCCGGACAAGTTTCCGGACGCGTTTTCCGTACACGTTACGCTTCTGTACCAGTTTCCGTACCGGATTCCGTACACGTTTTCTAAACATGTTTCAGTACACATTTTCGTATAGGTTTCCGTATACGTAAACCCACGACAGAGAAAGACTTTGAGCTCCATCCTGTTTCAGAAATAGTCCTTGATGTGGTTTGGAACGTGATATGGAGTTTCATCACGGCAGCGTTTAGCTGAGTTTCTGCTGGGAGACAGCCTTCTCTTCACAGAGATCACTGCTTGAATGCGGACGCTCCAAAGGGGCGTGGCCATCAGTAGCTCCAAGGGGGCGTGGCCATCGGCAGCTCCAAAGGGGCGTGGCCAGCAGCAGCTCGGTTACATTTAAAGGGCCAGAATCATCAATAGAGGGGAATGAGGCTGGAATGATCTGTTTGGTATTTGAGCAAAACACTTCAGAGACATGTTTTGTATAGATATGGCTCTATAACATTTTACCTGCTCTATCGAAATCAGTCGCATTGACCCGAAGACACATTTTGAGTTGTATACGCTGTTGGAAAGAGGAGATTCCTAGCTTTCTAATGATATCAGGATTGTTTTTGTACTCCAAATATTATACAATGACTGTCACCGAGTCATCATGTTGAGAAAAAGGCCTTCAAAGTTTCCTCTTCTCTGGAATCCATCGATCTGATTGGTTATTAGCAAATGATCATTACTGGTCTGGGGAAAACTCGCGAGTGTGTGTGTGTGTGTGTGTGTGTGTGTGTGTATGTGTATGTGTATGTGTGTGTGTCTTTGTGTATGTTTGCGTTTGTGTGTATTGTGTTTGTTTCCCGGGGAAACCCCTCACGAGAAACAACGACTGTTGTTTCGCCTGCTGTGACGTTAAGTTACTCCGTTCTCCGCTTGTAATTATGCCGAAGCTTCAACGTTGTATTTATCATCTGAATTTGCTGAAACAAGTTTAATATTCTGAAAGCCAAGACTTTGTTTAATTGAAATCAGATGAAAACAAACTGTAACGAACTCTGCCGTGTTATCTGATTACTTTACGCCTAACCCCTCGATTCCACCGGGTCCGTCTGCGTCGCGTAACGGCTGCGCCGCGGTTTTGGTCTGGTCTCCTCCGGCGTCATACCCTACCGGGCTCGTTTCAGAAGCATTTCAGAAGCGGAGCGTCTTGCCAGCTCGCAGATTTAGTTGGTTTGGGCATATTTCCTGGACAGGCTACTTTGTGCAGACAAAGTTAATAATAATTGTAATATCCCAGTTATAAACGACATGAATCAAAGATGTGTTGCTGTATTTTAGTGGTAAAATCATCATAATTATTATATATATATAATTTACACAGTGCCTGTAAACCGGAGGAGAACGCTGGCATTTCTCCTCCTACTGGAAAGACTACGGAGGATAGGGTCTGCAAAATTAGTTTGTGTGTGTGTATATATATTCTATATATGCTCTGAACATTCCACTTCCTGCCTAAGTTACGGCTGAGGCGCGACAAAAATAGGATTCATCCTAATTGTAGTGCAGCCCTGCGCCGAGTCGCTTCTGGGACGCTTCTGAGCCTTAACGCGCCGCGTGTGGTGGAATAGCACCCATTGACTAGAGTGGCCGCGATCGCCGCGATCGCCGTGAGCACCGCGGCGCAGCCGTAACCCGCCGCAGACGGACCCGGTGGAATCTAGGGGTTGCATTCATAATGTCAGCCGGAAGGAGCAGAGTGGCGAGGGAGAGCTGTCATCTTCCCTTCACAAGCTTCAAACATGTATTTATCGTGTGATTTTGGAAATAAAAGTTTCATATTCTGAAAGCCAAGACTTTGTTTGTTTAAAATCAAACAAAACACCCGAACCCCGAAAAACTATTTTTTTACGAAAATCCACATTTATTTTGAAATTAGCCATTGCGACTTCCGACTGATTTCGATAGAGCGGGTCACATATATTATTATTATTATTATTATTATTATTATTATTATCATTTTCAGTGCGTTAAACTTTTTTTAATGCATGTGTTTAGCCGCGACGAGCAAACAAACTGACTCAGGAGCAGTGACCAAGAAGAAGAAACCTGCAGCTGGGAAACACGCACACAGTAAATACATTATTTATCATATTGAAAATGTTCGGTGCGTTGGACTTTTTAAAATGTATTTGTTTAGCCGCGACGAGCAAACAATCTACGGGATTAGTTTTGTTTCATAAAGATAAAGAATCACTTTCTCAGAATCAAGCAAAACTAAGAGTTTCTAATGGATAGTGAGGTGGGCTGAAGATCGCAAGGTTGTGAGTTCAAATCCCACCAGGAACACCACCACTAGTGTGCCCTTGAGTAAGGCACTTAGCCCTTAGTTACTCCTACCTAATCGGTAATTGTAAGTCGCTTTAGATAAAAGCGTCAGCTAAATGTAATGTAATGTACACACCAACACTACACCAGGAAAAAATATGCTACATCATCGAGTCGCGCCGAAGGACTGTGCCAATGTCCAGGATCTTTGGAATTCTACCGAGGCCGGCGTCCTTTATTGCGGGACATTTCGATGATGCACCAGTGTATCCTCCGCGGTTTTAAAATCCCCACAATGCTTTGCGAATGGAACAATCTCCAAAATCTTTGGCGGAAAATGTAAGGCGGGGCCTCTCATATGACGCACACTTGCACACTTGCTAGCCTGTTCCATTCTTCGTTCTCTGAATGCCAGGAAGGATTCTTGCCTAGCCTCTGATGGATCTGACTCAGAAGACATGTCCCACCAAGGAAGCGTCCTCGACATTGAGAAACACCCCTGGTCTCCCTGCTGTGTGCGTCACTCTTTAGTGTCCCCTGGTCTCCAAGCAGACCTTTCAGTCGGAGACGTCCTTCTTCTTAACAACATGAGTACTTTAGGAAAGTGTCTCTCAACTCAACTCAGTTCACCAAAATCACCAAGGTTCCTGCAGTCAGATATTTTTAATCTGTGATGACAGCTTTCCTCAAAATGTCAAATTCTGACTTTTTCCTCAAAATTCGGACATTTTCAAAAACACCAAGCCTGAAGCTGACAAATGATACAAAATAAAATACCATTCAATTTAACAAAGATCATAATCTTTACTCCCATTTATTTAATTAATAATTTCCCTTTATTTAACTCTTATTTAAATGTATTTATTTTATATAAGACACACTTTTATAATATGTTAATAAGGAAGGTTTATTTTGGGCCAAACCATTCTTCACTGGAGGGGGGGACGGGACTGACTGGATGTGATGAGGGATTAACAATGAAAGTTTGGAGAATATAACCCCCCCACCCCTCTCCCGTATATATTTGTACTATTCCAAATCAACAGGGCAGCAAATCAAGATTTCATTTGGTACGATCCAAACAGGTTCAGACTTCCTCTTATAAATCTAATAAAAAATATAAGTGTGAAAACCCGGGCTGAGGTTGAAGAAAAATTCACACTCAGTTTGTTCAGGAAATCTATCTATGAGTAACATGTAATTATACATTTACTTAAGGGTTACTTAAGGGTTACTTAAGGGTTACTTTAAGGGTTACTTTAATGGTAATGTAAGGGTTACTTTAATGGTTACTTTAATGGTTACTATAGCCTGCAGCGAGGTCCATTTTTCCAGCTCTCTGCATGCTGACTCGGGAAGCATCCCTCAAATATGGAAGAAAGCTGTCATCATACCAGTTGCAAAAAAAGCATGCCCACTTGACAACAACGACTTCAGACCAGTGGCTTTGACCTCAATAGTTATGAAGTCACTAGAACGGATTATTGTAGGGAACTTGCGAACTGAGGTGCAACACCTCTTGGACCCCTACCAGTTTGCGTACAGCGATGGTAGAGGTACAGATGATGCTCTGACCTCTACAACTCACTTTATTCTAAAACACCTGGAAGATCCTTTAGCTTATGCTAGATTAATGTGCATGGACTTTAGCTCAGCTTTTAATACTATTCTTCCCCAAATGATGTTAAAGAAGCTCAAACAGATGGATGTGAACCCTTACTTAATCAGATGGTATCACTCCTTCCTAACTGAAAGACAGCAGCAGGTGAAAGTGAACTCGACCCTCTCTGACACACAGGTCTTAAGCACAGGGGCGCCACAAGGCTGCGTTAGCTCTCCTCTTCTCTTCACACGCTACACAAATGAGTGTAGGAGTCAGCACACACACAACCACATCATAAAGTGTTCTGATGACACAGCCATACTTAGTCTACTGACTAGAGACTCAGACATTTCTATGTATAAACTTGAGATTGAAGAGGTCGTGAAGTGGTGTGAGGCGCACAACCTGGTGTGGTAATCTGTACCTTCTGCCCTCGGGCCCACTCAAACTGGTGAGAAAGCAAGGCCGTAAAATCACATGCGCCCCCAAACACATCCTGTATAGAGAGTTTGAGTTGCAGAAGGTATAGATTACCAAACTATAGATTGAACAGGTATAAGTTTTCCTTTGTTCTGCTGTCAATCAAGCTGCTGAACAGTCAGGAACAATTGTGATTATGCTGTTAGGAGTTGTTGAGAGGTGCAATGTTTACAGAGTAGTTTGTGTAATCGAGAAGGTTAAATAGGGGAAGTGCATTATGTGTAAATAGGTATGGACACAATAGGGATATGTGCAATCTGACGGACACTATGCATAGGTGCAATAGGGAAAGTGCTGTACCTGTATGTTTCTTTGCCATGTGATATGTGATCTCTGTTCTGTATCTATGACTGATTGACCTGAATGTTTTATGTTTATTATCTCGATGCCCAAGACACATTTCTCCTAAGGGAGACAATAAAGCTCTATCTAATCTAATCTAATATCGAGCCAATGCAGTAGCACTTAAAATGGTTTGGCCTATTAAAACCTGCTGTTTCTTGCTGTTTGAAGTTTGTATCTTCATGGATACAAACAGCTCAATGAAGAGGGAGGTGTTTCTAACGAGGGATGGGAAAGATTATTCGAAAAGATTCAGCCATTCGAATATGAGTTATGAATATTTATTTTATTTTGATGGGAGGGGTGCCTAAATTGATTACATATTATCAAAAGGATTAACTAAATGTATAAGACATTTTAAATATCTTAAAGGGGACCTATCATAGAAAATACACTTTGTGATGTCTTTTATCAACACATCCTCACTCCCTGGTCGGCCTATGTTGACGTTATGTCAAGTCCCCTGTCGGCTTTTTCCAACGCAAGGGGGGGGGCCTTAGCGTCCATTTTCAACGCAAGGGGGGGGCCCTTAGCGTCCATTTTCAGCTTTCCGGGATGTCCATATGCTTCTATGGACGCTCATGCAAGCACGGCATTCGTTTGTGTCGGCTGCCCTTAAAGGCAATGTGAGCGTCCATTCTCATTGGATAACGGAGAATTGTACACCCGGAAGTAAGTATTCCCCTTACTGTCGATTGATTTTACAGTGATATCTGCACTACTCATCGACTAAAAAACACCAGATTATCCTTGTTAATTACACAACATTGATTGGTTTAAATTGTGTGCAATGCTTTTGTATTTTTCCCCTTCGATTCGGAGAAACGAATGTGTTTTCGGAGTAAAGGATGGCAGAAGACACTACACTACCCAGAAACCCCAGCTATCGTTTGGACTACACCATGTGCTCTGTTTGACGTCACGTGATCTTCAAATGTCTCCCTGCAGAAAAAAAAAACATGGCCGAACTTCGTTTTATTCTCGATGGAAAATGCCTATTTTAAAGTTAGTTTGGCCATTAAAATGCGTTTTGATGTCATTTGATGCGAGAAATATGAGTTGTTATTTCAGATTATGTGTGCAGTGGATGTACATGATCTTTAGTTTGCTAGTTATTACGAAAATTACTTCAGGAAATTGCGTCCATCGTTTTCATTGTTACCAAGGTGGTTGCTAGGGACGCTGCTATCGATATTATTTCTGTTATGTTGTGTAACTGTTTAATGGTGTTATCTTTATTGCGCCATAACAAACACCATGTTCGAACATAAGGATGCTCATAAGTGTACGTGGTACCAGAGCACCCTAGGCAGAAGGTCCATGATCGATTTCGTTATCGTATCATCGGACCTGAGGCCGTATGTTTTGGACACTCGGGTAAAGAGAGGGGCGGAGTTGTCAACTGATCACCATCTGGTGGTGAGTTGGGTCGAGTGGCGAGGGAAGCCTCTGGATAGACCTGGTAAGCCCAAACGTGTAGTTCGGGTGAACTGGGAACGTCTGGAGGAGGCCCAAGTTCAGGAGGCCTTCAACTCACACCTCCGGCGGAGCTTTTCGGGCATTCCTGTGGAGGTTGGGGACATTGAACCAGAGTGGTCGGTGTTCAAAGCCTCTATTGCCGAAGCCGCGGCGGGGAGCTGTGGTCTCAAGGTCCTAGGTGCCTCAAGGGGCGGTAACCCTCGAACCTCCTGGTGGACACCGGTGGTCAGGGAAGCCGTCCGACTGAAGAAGGAGGCCTTCAGGGATTTGTTATCCTGGGGGACTCCCGAGGCAGTTGCAAGGTACCGACAGGCCCGAAGGGCAGCAGCCTCATCCGTGGCCGAGGCAAAGCAGCGGGTGTGGGAGAAGTTCGGAGAAGACATGGAGAAGGACTTTCGGGCGGCACCAAAGTTGTTCTGGAAAACTGTCCGACACCTCAGGAGGGGGAAGCAGGGAACCATCCAAGCTGTGTACAGTAAGGATGGGACGTTGTTGACCTCAACTGATGGAGTGTTAGGGCGTTGGAAGGAACACTTTGAGGAACTCCTGAACCCGACAACTCCGCCCTCTATGTTAGAGGCAGAGCTGGAGTATGACGGGGGATCAACACCAATCTCCCGGGGGGAGGTCACTGAGGTCGTCAAACAACTCCACAGTGGCAAAGCCCCGGGGGTGGATGAGATCCGCCCGGAAATGCTGAAGGCTCTGGGTGTTGAGGGACTGTCATGGTTGACACGTCTCATCAACGTTGCGTGGAAGTCGGAAACAGTACCGAAGGAGTGGCAGACCGGGGTGGTGGTTCCCCTATTTAAAAAGGGGGATCAGAGGGTGTGTGCCAATTACAGAGGCATCACACTACTCAGCCTCCCCGGGAAAGTTTACTCTAAGGTACTCGAAAGGAGGGTCAGGCCGATTGTCGAACCTCAGATTGAGGAGGAACAATGCGGATTCCGTCCTGGTCGTGGAACGACGGATCAGCTTTTTACTCTCGCAAGGATCCTGGAGGGGGCCTGGGAGTACGCTTATCCGGTCTACATGTGTTTTGTAGACTTGGAGAAGGCGTATGACCGAGTTCCCAGGGAGTTACTGTGGGAGGTGCTGCGGGAGTATGGGGTGAGGGGGTCTCTACTCAGGGCCATCCAATCTCTGTACTCCCAAAGCGAGAGCTGTGTCCGGGTCCTCGGCAGTAAGTCGGACCCATTTCCGGTGAGGGTTGGCCTCCGCCAGGGCTGCGCTTTGTCACCAATCCTGTTTGTAATATACATGGATCGGATTTCGAGGCGTAGTCATGGGGGAGGGGGTCTGCAGTTCGGTGGACTAAGGATTGCACCACTGCTTTTTGCAGATGATGTGGTTCTAATGGCTTCATCGGTCTGCGACCTTCAGCACTCACTGGATCGGTTCGCAACCGAGTGTGAAGCGGCTGGGATGAGGATCAGCACCTCCAAATCTGAGGCCATGGTTCTCAGCAGGAAACCGATGGACTGTCCACTCCAGGTAGGGAATGAGTCCTTACCCCAAGTGAAGGAGTTCAAGTATCTCGGGGTCTTGTTCTCGAGTGAGGGAACAATGGAGCGTGAGATGGGCCGGAGAATCGGAGCAGCGGGAGCGGTACTGCAGTCGCTTTACCGCACCGTTGTGACGAAAAGGGAGCTGAGCCAGAAGGCAAAGCTCTCGGTCTTCCGGGCCATTTTTGTTCCTACCCTCACCTATGGTCATGAAGGATGGGTCATGACCGAAAGAACGAGATCGCGGATACAAGCGGCCGAGATGGGTTTTCTCCGCAGGGTGGCTGGTGTCTCCCTTAGGGATAAGGTGAGAAGTTCGGTCATCAGGGAGGGACTCGGAGTTGAGCCGCTCCTCCTTCGCGTCGAAAGGAGCCAGTTGAGGTGGTTCGGGCACCTAGTTAGGATGCCACCTGGGCGCCTCCCTAGGGAGGTGTTCCAGGCACGTCCAGCTGGGAAGAGACCAAGGGGTAGACCTAGGACCAGGTGGAGGGATTATATCTCTTCGCTGGCCTGGGAGCGCCTTGGGATCCCCCAGTCAGAGCTGGTTGATGTCGCCAGGGAAAAGAAAGTTTGGGGCTCTCTGCTGGAACTGCTACCCCCGCGACCCGATCACGGATAAGCGGGAGAAGATGGATGGATGGATCTTTAATGCTACCCCCTTCCCCGTCAATGTATAGTGTTGGTCCACAGCGCAAACATATTAGTTTAACAAAATCCGCATCTAAAGATAGCCTACGTTATTTTCCCCTGTGCAATTCCAGTCTCACATCTCACAGCACATCGTCATGAACAAATAACGGAAACAGACCGAAAACATTTAAAAAAAATACAATAATACTTTATTCCGAGTGTGCTTGCTTTTCTCTTTGGAAGTCATCACATAACGGCATTGTAATACACGGTTCGGCTGCATTAAATACTACATATCTGCCGTAGTTCTGTATTTATAGAGCCCTGATGAGAAGACTTCTAGACAAACATGAGGAACTGAAAACGTGACGTGGATCATAAATATATCAGCCATTAAACAACATCTTACATTTCTTTTCACACAATACGTCTCCTTGCAGTATCAACACTAATTCGGCTGACTTTTATATTTGATCCAATTGGTAGATAGGCTGTATTTACACCATAAAGGTGCACAGCTGATATAAAGGGACACCTAGTGGTTAAAGCATGTTATTGAATTTCATTATTTTTATTATTAGATATGAATAGGATCCCTATAAAGTATATTAATTACTCGTTATTCTCTACTAATAGTTAATTAAAGACTGTATATAATGACTATTTTGCACATCCCTTTCAAGATTTCAAGATTTTCTAAGGTTTATTGACATATCATATAGGCCTACACAACTATGGTGTAGTTCTGCATTGAATGAAAAACTTGGGTCGCAGGTTCCTCAATAGTGCATTACAAGACATCTATCAATATTTGTGCGTACCTCCAGCAATGTTAACTATGTTGAAGCAATTATTTTAACTGATATTATACATAATGTATTATACTCTTATAAGATGTATGCAGATATTTCATCTCCGACCTTGTCAGGTATTGAACAATCAATAAATAAAGAACACAGAATTGTTGAATATAAAACACAGAATTTGTGTGATTATACTAAATGATTTACAAATAAACACCACTGCATTTTAACTGTTACACATGCTGATGTAACGCAAATGTTCCAACTTGAGATCAATAAAGTATATCTTATCTTAAGCTGATCGATGGCTACTGCCATATTTGCAAAATGTGCCTCTGAACCTTGACAAGTGCATGTTTCAGGCTTATCAATTAATGTAATGTAATGTTATCAATTAACAACAGGGGTCACAAACATAAGACCAGCTGTTAAATAAAGCTCTTCTGACCTTAGCTGGCATGTGTGTATATATATTAATGCTGCCCATTATGGGCACAAGCAATTTTCACCCATTTATTAATTATATGTTTTAAATGTGAGTGTTTCCTATCCCCTAAACCTCCAGGGATGTACACAGTTTAATATTGGCAACTTCTTATTATGGGAAATACGAAAACGTCTTTTAAAACTACAACTCCCAGTAGAGACGTGCCATAGATACAGAACATGTTGCGAAACAGAATAGCCAGCATTTGTAGTTCTGGGGACAGGGTGGGGGAGGGGGGGGACGCGGTGGACCCGTTCAAATCCAGTTTTGGACAGTCTGCCGTGATTCCATCCCATTTCAAGTGCTGGTCGAGAATCGGCGTAACCCTCGGAGCACATTCTCCAATCACAGAGCTTGAGGACTATCACGGGGTTTGTCAAACAGAGCACATGGTGTAGTCCAAACGATAGCTGGGGATTCTGGGTAGTGTAGTGTCTTCTGCCATCCTTTACTCCGAAAAAACATTTGTTTCTCCGAATCGAAGGGGAAAAATACAAAAGCATTGCACACAATTTAAACCAATCAATGTTGTGTAATTAACAAGGATCATCTGGTGTTTTTTAGTCGATGAGTAGTGCAGATATCACCGTAAAATCAATCGACAGTAAGGGGAATACTTACTTCCGGGTGTACAATTCTCCGTTATCCAATGAGAATGGACGCTCACATTGCCTTTAAGGGCAGCCGACACAAACTAATGCCGTGCTTCCATGAGCGTCCATAGAAGCATATGGACATCCCGGAAAGCTGAAAATGGACGCTAAGGGCCCCCCCCTTGCGTTGAAAATGGACGCTAAGGCCCCCCCCCTTGCGTTGGAAAAAGCCGACAGGGGACTTGACATAACGTCAACATAGGCCGATCTGGGAGTGAGGATGTGTTGCTTTTATACATCAACATGTGTCCCCGGTGAGTCGGGGAACTCACGCAGCGTCAGAAAATAAAACCCTCTCTCTTTTCCTCCGTACTCAAATCTTTTAAAAACAGAGGTACAACGAGCGGATACAGATTTGCTGCCGATATGACGTCAAATCGGCGGCGGACCCACAGAGTGTTGCTGTCAGACACAATGCCTGACGTGTTTTGGACGTAATCTCCTCTTTGTTCACATTAGCGAGCCTCGCTAACACTCCGAGCTAACCTGTACTGGAGAGCACGTGTTTAAAAAGCAGGAAATAAAAAGGAACTCACCTTGTGATAAACCCGCAAGAGGAAAAGCATTTGAGCTCCGTACTGTCTCAGAAATAATCCTTGATGTGGTTTAAACAGGATGGCGTTTTATCACAGCAGAATTTTACTTTATCTCCAGTAGAATTCTGATCAGGCATTAGCTCCGCCTCCTCTTATTTATTTATTTTCAAGCTAAGGACCCAAAATCCGCGTTTCTCTAACAGGGCTTCAAAAGAGGGGTTTGAGCAGAATGAGGCGTGGCTACAATCATAGATATATATATAAACACTAGATGGCTCAAGGGGGAGTCGCCAGCGTAACTCACTGGCGGCCATCTTGCCACAGTCAACTACTGCTACAGCTGTTGTGAGGTGAGGGATCTGCACAGAAATGCTCTTAACTCGCTGAAATCTTGACTGATTTACAAACGGTTTGGTTTATTATAAACGTTATTAGCATGGCTATGATACAGGAGACAACAAGACATGTTGAAAAAAACAAGTTCATGACTATAATTATAAGTATGCAGTATCAGAACTACATATTTGATGTTTATAACGAACCAAACCGTTTGAAAATGGGTTGAAAATTGAGCAATATACGGTTATTTCAATAGAGCACCATAGCCATAATGTTATGAATGAGCGAGCTGCCTGTGGCAAGATGGCCGCCATGTGGCAACGTCGGTCTCCATTGGCCAGCAGCGCGGGTGAGTCATCTAGTGTTTATATATATATCTATTGCTACAATGGGTGATCTCTTTGGTATTTTAAGCAAAACACTTCACAGACATGTTTTGTATAGGTATGGCCCTACAATACATGTTTCAATATAGCATGATAGGTCCCCTTTAAGAAAAATATCAAAGAAAACTTGTTTTGGTTTCTATATTTATTTGAAAATGTATTTGTTATTAAAACTTTTGTATTTTTTGTATTCTTTTAAACATTAAAACAAAAACACAAAAACTTTTATATTATATGTAAATTCGGTTAACCTTTTTTTGGGGGTCGAATATTCGAATCTAAATTTGCTTTCAAATTACCATTCCTATTTCTAACGCCAGTCTAATTCTGTCCTCCAGGGGGTGAGCGTGTTCCGCTACACGAGGAGGAGGAAGATGAGTAGGAGGAGGACGAGGACGAGGAGGACGAGGAGGAGGAGGGAGAAGAGGAGCCACCTCCATACATCATCCATCAGCCAGTGTGGCCCTCTTCTAATCCATATCCATATTAATGGCAATAATCGTATTTTTCATATAGAGTGTATGAGAGCTTCTGGTTTTGGGCATGCTGGCTGCGCATCACTCTCATTCACCAATAGGTAATGTTTAGATGGATTTAGGAACTTCCCCTTGATTCTATTGGGTCTAACGGTTCAAAAGAGATGTCAATCACCAAAATCGACCAATGGGTTCCAGAGATATGGAAAATGCACCCAAAATGACCCCAGTAGTGTTTCTTTGTGCTAAACCTCTCTAAAAAGGTCAAATGTCACTTGTTTTGCATCAATCTTGATACAGGGTACTTATTATATGTTATAGTTTGGATTCCTAAAGCTTTTAGTCTACTACCCCATCATGCAAGGGTGGTTTTCACTATAAGTAATGTTTTTTTTTTGGACAGACACAATCATTTACATTTTTTTACTATGTTCAATCTGAATTTTCTTTAAAATAAAAAACATCTATTGATTCTGACTTTTCTACATCCAACTCACAGCTTTATCATTACTTTGAGAAAACAAATTATTAATTTAACCCTTTTAGAAGATATGGTCATTTGTTCTGGGAAAGTCATTTGGAGCCTGAGACCTGAACCACAGGCTCAGGGTTTAACAGGTTAATGGGAGTTTACGGAGCAGATGAAAAGACACAGAAAGACAGAAGCACAATAACAAGTATATGTAGGTGTTTTTTTGTAAATAACCGTCGGTGTCAAGAGGAAGTAAAGTCCCTCCCGTGAGTAAACTCAAAATCCATTTTCCACAATCCGACACTAGAGGTGGTCTTAACGCACCGGCACCAATACAGTACCTGGTTTAAAACACTTTTGTGGTCATACTGTGGAATGAGTTCACACTGAAACGAGTTCTTCATTCAACATTTCGCGGGCAATTACATATAAGAAGAAGGAGAAGAAGAAGTAGTAAAATAAGTAGTAGAAGAAGAATTAAGCTGCTAACGCTAAATGCTAAAGCTAAGGCTACAATAATTGTATTGCTGCGAACGAGCACCACGCCATTGAAACATCAACTTTGTTCCAATTTTATTTTTCCTTGCTTTGTGTTTTTAAAGCATATTTAAAAACGGGGACATTTCCGGGGACAGATTGTAAAATAAGATATAATATAGATATAAGAATGAACAACAAAAATAAAATACGTTACTTGTATTTGTTATTGGCTATGGTAGGTTATTGGTTATGTTCACATACTTATTTGGTTATTAAAATGTAAACCGATCTTTGTCATATGGGTGTTTAGAGTTGTACCCCCTAGATCTAGTCTCTAGTCATTCTGCTCAAAGTGCACCAGATTGAAGCATTTTACTCTAAAATGTTAAAAAAATCTTTCCCCTCCGGACCCCCCTAGAGGATGTGACGTCCAACCCCCAATTAAAACATGTTCATACAATACTGAATACATTTGAAACCTTCTTTATGTATATTACCAACATGTCAATAGGTTTCAGGTTTTGTAGTGTATTGATCTTTTGTAGATTCTTATCTTATATCTTATTCTTTATATATTCTATTGTGTATTGCTTGGAGGGGGGGGGGGGGGGGGGTACCAAATCATAATCTCTCCTAGGGAACCAAAATGTCTAGAGCCGGCCCTGGAACCGGATTAGGGGGGGCTCTAAAAAGGTTGGGAACCACTGATAAAAGATAAGATAAGATGGAACTTTATTTATTTATCCCCCTGTGAGTCACAACATGTTTTAGATTAAAGCATGTTCCTGTGAATGTAGAGTAAAAGTATGAAGTAGCAGGAAATGGTAAAGGTATTACACTACTGCAGTATCTGAGTACTTAGTTACTCTCTAACACTGATCAGAACTACACCACTGTCAGGATTTTGAAGTTAAGCTTTTATTTTAAAGTTTGCATTGATTTTAAAGTTTGTAAAGTTTGTAAATGAAAATTCACTGTGAGCTGCTTCTCCTCTCAGGTCCGACACTCCTCCACTGCTCCTCACAGAGGAGGAGGAGGAGGAGGAGGAGGAGGAGGAGGAGGAGGAGGAGGAGGAGGAGGAGGAGGAGGAGGAGGAGGAGGAGGAGGAGGAGGAGGAGGAGGAGGAGGAGGAGGAGGAGGAGGGGCTAGTGTGAGCAGCAGGTGGAGCCAAATGTACACATCACTTAACAACTCATTCTACTATCAGTGAATTATAGTCGCCCCCTGCTGGTGATATGAGAGAATGCAGCCCTATAGGCAAGGCAAGTTCATTTATACAGCACCTTTCAACACAAGGCAATTCAAAGTGCTTTCCCAAAATGAAAGACATTAAGAAAAAGGCATTTAAAATCAGTCATTAAAAAGAAAAGCTAATAAAATAAACATTAAAAGACAAAATACATGAATAAAAGTTACAGTGCAGTTTAAGATGTGAATAGTTCAATTAAAAGCAGCGGCAAAAAGAAAAGTCTTCTTGCTGGATTTAAAAGTAGTCAGAGTTGCAGCGGACCTGCAGGTTTGTTCCAGATGTTTGGAGCATCATAACTGAACTCCTCCAGGTTTAGTTCTGACAGAGGGGACAGAAAGCAGACCTGAAGACCTGAGAGATCTGGTTCTGGGGACAGAGAGCAGACCTGAAGACCTGAGAGTTCTGGTTCTGGGGACAGAAAGCAGACCTGAAGACCTGAGAGTTCTGGTTCTGGGGACAGAAAGCAGACCTGAAGACCTGAGAGATCTGGTTCTGGGGACAGAAAGCAGACCTGAAGACCTGAGAGTTCTGGTTCTGGGGACAGAAAGCAGACCTGAAGACCTGAGAGATCTGGTTCTGGGGACAGAGAACATACCTGAAGACCTGAGAGATCTGGTTCTGGGGACAGAAAGCAGACCTGAAGACCTGAGAGATCTGGATGGTTCATCATTTAGCAGGAGGTCAGAAATGTATTTTGGGCCTAAACCATTCAAAGCTTTATAAACCAGCAGCAGTATTTAGAAATCAATTATTTGACACACAGGAAGCCAGTCTAAAGACTATAGGGACACATGGAAAAATAAAGTTCTCTCTGGTGCAGTAAGAAATATATATTCATATTTTATTATACAGGATCATCTGCCAATACAAGCACTTTTGTTGTTCAGTCCATAATAATATATACAATTATAGATCTTTTTGTCTTGTTATTATTAGCAGAGAAAATGTAATGTTTGTACAACTATATACAATCAATATCAATCTCATGGGAACTGGATTAGGGGGGGCTCGAAAATATTTCCAATTACACAACAGAAACAAATATGAACCAAAACATAGAATAATGCACTACGTTGACAGACGCCTGACTGAAAAAGGTTGGGAACCACTGGCTTAGACAACTTCTGAGTCATTCCTGACGTCTGTATTTTCTGTTTTTTTACGTTGTTATCAAATGTATGATTTGTGAAAGTGATTTAATGGCAAAAAAAATGACATTTCCATCTTGAACACTGCCGCCATCTTTTTCAAAAGAGTTGTGACAACCCTGTGGTTGTCCACCAGGTGGTGCTGCTGTAACCTGTGTTTCTTGTAATCAGCAGTGATGGGACCCACCTGTGGCACTTGATTCCAGTAGATAAGAGGGCTGCAGAACAGGCTCTCATTCTCTCTCAGCTGCCCAGCTCGGTGCAGCAGGACACCGCTCCTCTGTTCTGTTTTATTGTTGGTTGTAACTAGTGATGGCAAAATGAAGCTTTGAATGAAGCGTCGAACCACTTGGACAATTGTGTCGGAAATAGGTTCATTTCTCGAAGCTTCAGTTACAGCGACCTCTCCTGGCGAAGTGCAAGGCTGCAGTGGGTTTAACGTAGGCCTATCTTTGCCTTGAAAAATATTCGATGCACACACACACAAAGACTGAATATCATGTTCTATTTGCAATTAAAGATTGATAATTGTGTGTATTGGGTTATTGAGAAGAGACTAGAGAGTGCTAGACATGTTTTTGAGAGGAGAGGGCCTTTTATCAGTTATTAAAGTTGAAAAGCAATGATTAAAATACGTCCATTCCGGGATTTGAACCAGCTGCGCGGAGGACATCGCTCCGCGGAGGACATCGCCGCATTCGGGCCGCCGGCTGTACCCACTGGGCTATCTATTCCTTGAAATATTTAACTGTTTTCATATTACTGATAATTGTCTTTTTGTTCACAACTTCTCCACATTTCGAAGTGTTTCCCGAGCCAGAACGACCTATCTTTCTTCCTGGCTTGCTCTATAATGATATCAAATGCAATAACAACAACAACTCAACAGCAACAACGCAAACTACGACAACAACCCACACATTGTGCATTGTTTAGAGTGGTCATAAAGTGTTGAAGCACTCAAGTTTGAAACTGTTTCAATCTGTCACCTGTCAGAATCGAGACGAGGCAGTGCATTGAATCGCGTGAATGGACCGTGAACCAGTCAAGTGATTCATTCAGGAAATGAAGCCGTTGCTGCTTCGGACGTCACATGTCACGTGATTTGAAGCAGTTGCTGCTTCTGACGTCATATGTCACGTGATTTGAAGCAAGCTTCGAAGCACTGCTTCTATGGAATAGGAAGTCCAGGGTTGAAGCTCCGTTCGAAGCTTCAGTGTCAAACTGCCATCACTAGTTGTAACCACTGTGTTGGATAAAATAAATGATTGTTTTGGGGCAACTCCGGTGTGGAACTGTTGTCCTTATGTTACCAGCAGAGCCAGCTTGTAACATATGGGGGCTCGTCCGATCCAAGAACCAGGTGATAGTTGTTTACTTGATTTGTTTGCCTTGATTGTGTAGACAGGTTGTTCCTGGTGTGGGGCATTAAGGAGTAGCTTTGGAATTACCTTTCCTGATAGGCATAAGCAACATCTCCTTCAGGGGAGCTTGTTGGTTTGTTATTTTTGTTTGTTATTTGTGTGCATAAACATGATTCAACATTTTTTTGTCATGGGTACACGTCCGTGGCTGTCTTGGTGAGTAACAGCTTCGCTGGGGCTTTACCGGGTCATTGGGTAAGTGTTTAAAACACCTGTCGTGGCATGCATGAAGACTAGGGTGAGACAAGATAGCTAGTATTGGGTAGGCAGTTAGCTAGGGGAGAGGTATTCCAGAGTGAAAAAAATATATATATATTTTTAGGTGTCTGTGCATCGGGTTCAAGGGAGTTTGCAGAATCATGGCTACTTTGACAGATTTTGTTGTGTCCCAATGTGGAACTGCTGGAAAAATTGACTAAAGACCAACTGTTAAAAATTGCAGAGCATTTTGAGGTAGACGTTCCAAAGCAGGGTCGTAAAGACACCATAGTGACTATGTTACAGGCCCAGTTGGTACTGCAAGAAGTTCTGCCAGCAGTGGCTGGCAATGATGGTTCCGAGGAGGAGTTGGATGAGAAGGCAGCTATAAATCCAGAGCGGCAGAGAAGTGCAGGTTTTTCTTTGTTTGACTTTGGTGAAATTACATTTGAACAGAGAAAGGAAATAATGCTGCTGCAGTACCAACAAGACAGTGCTCGTGAGGACCGGGCTAGAGCTTGTGAACAGGAAACTGAGATGGAGCGTTTAAGGTTAACTACAGTGGTGCGGGAAGCTGAATTGCAACAAGAGCGTTACAAGTTGGACCTCATCCAAGAGGATAAGCTTTCTTCTGGGGTGTCCCCAGCTACTTTTGATGTAGCTTATAACTTGAGGTTGTTACCGAAGTTCGAGGAGAAGACTGTAGATTCTTTTTTTGGACTTTTTGAGCGACTTAGCCAAAGACGACAGTGGTCTGATTCAGAGAAAACATTGCTGTTAACAGGTAGGGCTCAATAAGCATTTTCTGCATTAAGTATGGCTGACAGTGAAGATTACTTAAGGGTAAAGACTGCAGTGCTAAAAACGTATGAGCTGGTGCCTGAGGCCTATCGTCAGCAGTTCAGGAAGCTAAGGAAGTCAGAAGGAGAGACCTATGTGGAACTTGTTCGGGAGCTGACGATGAAATGTAATCGGTGGGGTCACGGCTTCCGAAGTAGTAAATCTTAATGATTTGAGGGAGCTGTTCCTTCTTGAACAATTAAAAGATATCCTTCCAGAACGCGTTGCTACGTACCTGAATGAGCATAAGGTTAAAAATGTAACAGACGCCGGGTGTTAGCTGATGAATACACGTTAACACACAAGATTCATTCAGGGGAGAGATTTGACTGGGGGAGCAGAGACAACTGGTCTGGTGACCCCAGATGTAAAGTAGATCCAAGTACTTGCTACTTTTGTTTGGGTAAAGGACACCAGAAAAAGGAATGCCCAGTACTTGCAAAAACCAAGGGACTCCAAAATGTTCAGTTTCCCAGGCCTATTGCCCTTGCAGCTTCTGCCCACAAGGTTGCTAGGGATGAGGCTATAGCTGCGGTTAAACTCTATACTACCCCGCAACCAGTAGCTGCTGCGGTTTCTAACTACTGACCAGCCCTGCAAGAGGTGAAGCCTCGCCCCTCCCAGTTGGCAGATGAAATTGATCCAGGGTATGCCCCTTTCATACGAGAGGGTTATGTGTCTTTGCAAGGAAGTGGAAAAAAAGTCCTTGTTAAGATACTGAGAGACACAGGTGCTTCTGAGGTGAGGCAGAGCTCATCTGTGCCTCACCTCACCCCAGAGTAACTGGCTTGAGCGCGCTCACAAAATAAGTGCCCGCGTTACGTTAGTGCCCGCGTTACGTTAGTGCCCGCGCTCCAGCCAGTTACTGTGGGCTTACGAGAGGCAGAGCTCGTCCCTGCCTGACTTCTCATCGCTACCCGTAGTTGTAGCGGAGCTCGGCAAATTTGCTGATTTTGACTATAAAAAGCGATTGGAATCAAACAGAAATCACACTTACAACACAGATCAGTGGAGACATTTTATTATTATTACTATTTAGTTTTTCTTTAGTTGTTTTTCCGTTACATTGGAGTATGACAGGTGAGGCTCTGCCTCCCCTGCCTCCCCTGACTGCATGTCGCTGATTTCTTGATATGGGTGTAGCTTACCCCAGCCATAGCGCTGCCACTGGTGGGACGTATGGGGCGGGCCATTCTGCACATGCGTTAAATGCGTTAAATATTTTAACGCAATTAATTAAAAAAAATTAATTACCGCCGTTAACGCGATAATTTTGACAGCATTAATATATATTTCCATATATATATATATATATATTATATACATCATATATATATAATTCCATACATATATAAATGATATATATTATATAGGCTATATCATATATGATATAGCCTTATTATTATTCTAAATGTGTATACACCCTATGAATGTCATCAGGATCCATCCATCCATCCATCTTCTTCCGCTTATCCGTGGTCGGGTCGCGGGGGTAGCAGTTCCAGCAGAGAGCCCCAAACTTTCTTTTCCCTGGCGACATCAACCAGCTCTGACTGGGGGATCCCAAGGCGCTCCCAGGCCAGCGAAGAGATATAATCCCTCCACCTGGTCCTAGGTCTACCCCTTGGTCTCTTCCCAGCTGGACGTGCCTGGAACACCTCCCTAGGGAGGCGCCCAGGTGGCATCCTAACTAGGTGCCCGAACCACCTCAACTGGCTCCTTTCAACGCGAAGGAGGAGCGGCTCAACTCCGAGTCCCTCCCTGATGACCGAACTTCTCACCTTATCCCTAAGGGAGACACCAGCCACCCTGCGGAGAAAACCCATCTCGGCCGCTTGTATCCGCGATCTCGTTCTTTCGGTCATGACCCATCCTTCATGACCATAGGTGAGGGTAGGAACGAAAATGGCCCGGTAGACAGAGAGCTTTGCCTTCTGGCTCAGCTCCCTTTTCGTCACAACGGTGCGGTACAGCGACTGCAGTACCGCTCCCGCTGCTCCGATTCTCCGGCCCATCTCACGCTCCATTGTTCCCTCACTCGAGAACAAGACCCCGAGATACTTGAACTCCTTCACTTGGGGTAAGGACTCATTCCCTACTTGAAGTGGACAGTCCATCGGTTTCCTGCTGAGAACCATGGCCTCAGATTTGGAGGTGCTGATCCTCATCCCAGCCGCTTCACACTCGGTTGCGAACCGATCCAGTGAGTGCTGAAGGTCGCAGACCGATGAAGCCATTAGAACCACATCATCTGCAAAAAGCAGTGGTGCAATCCTTAGTCCACCGAACTGCAGACCCCCTCCCCCATGACTACGCCTCGAAATCCGATCCATGTATATTACAAACAGGATTGGTGACAAAGCGCAGCCCTGGCGGAGGCCAACCCTCACCGGAAATGGGTCCGACTTACTGCCGAGGACCCGGACACAGCTCTCGCTTTGGGAGTACAGAGATTGGATGGCCCTGAGTAGAGACCCCCTCACCCCATACTCCCGCAGCACCTCCCACAGTAACTCCCTGGGAACTCGGTCATACGCCTTCTCCAAGTCTACAAAACACATGTAGACCGGATAAGCGTACTCCCAGGCCCCCTCCAGGATCCTTGCGAGAGTAAAAAGCTGATCCGTCGTTCCACGACCAGGACGGAATCCGCATTGTTCCTCCTCAATCTGAGGTTCGACAATCGGCCTGACCCTCCTTTCGAGTACCTTAGAGTAAACTTTCCCGGGGAGGCTGAGTAGTGTGATGCCTCTGTAATTGGCACACACCCTCTGATCCCCCTTTTTAAATAGGGGAACCACCACCCCGGTCTGCCACTCCTTCGGTACTGTTTCCGACTTCCACGCAACGTTGATGAGACGTGTCAACCATGACAGTCCCTCAACACCCAGAGCCTTCAGCATTTCCGGGCGGATCTCATCCACCCCCGGGGCTTTGCCACTGTGGAGTTGTTTGACGACCTCAGTGACCTCCCCCCGGGAGATTGGTGTTGATCCCCCGTCATACTCCAGCTCTGCCTCTAACATAGAGGGCGGAGTTGTCGGGTTCAGGAGTTCCTCAAAGTGTTCCTTCCAACGCCCTAACACTCCATCAGTTGAGGTCAACAACGTCCCATCCTTACTGTACACAGCTTGGATGGTTCCCTGCTTCCCCCTCCTGAGGTGTCGGACAGTTTTCCAGAACAACTTTGGTGCCGCCCGAAAGTCCTTCTCCATGTCTTCTCCGAACTTCTCCCACACCCGCTGCTTTGCCTCGGCCACGGATGAGGCTGCTGCCCTTCGGGCCTGTCGGTACCTTGCAACTGCCTCGGGAGTCCCCCGGGATAACAAATCCCTGAAGGCCTCCTTCTTCAGTCGGACGGCTTCCCTGACCACCGGTGTCCACCAGGAGGTTCGAGGGTTACCGCCCCTTGAGGCACCTAGGACCTTGAGACCACAGCTCCCCGCCGCGGCTTCGGCAATAGAGGCTTTGAACACCGACCACTCTGGTTCAATGTCCCCAACCTCCACAGGAATGCCCGAAAAGCTCCGCCGGAGGTGTGAGTTGAAGGCCTCCTGAACTTGGGCCTCCTCCAGACGTTCCCAATTCACCCGAACTACACGTTTGGGCTTACCAGGTCTATCCAGAGGCTTCCCCCGCCACTCGACCCAACTCACCACCAGATGGTGATCAGTTGACAACTCCGCCCCTCTCTTTACCCGAGTGTCCAAAACAAACGGCCTCAGGTCCGATGATACGATAACGAAATCGATCATGGACCTTCTGCCTAGGGTGCTCTGGTACCACGTACACTTATGAGCATCCTTATGTTCGAACATGGTGTTTGTTATGGCCAATCCATGACTAGCACAGAAGTCCAGTAACAAACCACCACTCCGGTTCAGATCAGGGGGGCCGTTCCTCCCAATCACGCCCCTCCAAGTGTCTCCATCATTGCCCACATGTGCGTTGAAGTCTCCCAGCAAGATTAAAGAGTCCCCTTCAGGAGCCCCATACAGGACTCTTTCCAGGGTCTCCAAGAAGGCCGTATACTCTGAACTGCTGTTGGGTGCATAAGCACACACAACAGTCAGAGTTTTCCCCCCCATAACCCGCAGGCGTAGGGAGGCGACCCTCTCGTCCACTGGGGTAAACTCCAACAACGAAGCACCTAACCGGGGACTTGTGAGTATCCCCACACCCGCCCGGCGCCTCACACCTTGAGCAACTCCGGAGAAGAATAGAGTCCAACCCCTATCCAGAAGTAAGGTTCCAGAGCCGACGCTGTGCGTAGAGGTGAGCCCAACCAGATCCAACTGGTAACGCTCCACCTCCCGCACAAGCTCCGGCTCCTTCCCCCCCAGAGAGGTGACGTTCCACGTCCCCAAAGCCAGCTTCTGTCGCCCGGGTCTGGTCCGTCGAGACCCTCCGCTTTCACTGCCACCCTTCTGGCAGCGCACCCGACCCCATCGATGTTTCCCGTAGGTGGTGGGCCCGCGGGACGGAGAAGCGGAGGTGTTGCCCACGTTGCCTTTTCGGGCTGGGCCCGGCCGGGCTCCGTGGCAAGCCCGGCCACCAGACGCTCGCCGACGAGTCCTCCTTCTGGGCCTGGCTCCAGAAGGGGACCCCGGGCTTCCTCCGGGCCGGGTATCCTCACTTCTTAGTTTTTCTTTCATGAGGTCTTTTGAACCAATCTTAGTCTGGCCCCTTGCCTGAGACCAATTTGCCATGGGAGACCCTACCAGGAACACAAGGTTCCAGACAACACAGCCCCCAGGTTCATCAGGGCACACAAACCTCTCTACCACGGTAAGGTGCTGGTTCTTCAGAGAGGCCGGATGTCATCAGGATGAATATCTAAATAGGCTTGCTTTCATTAATTCCTTCATTCAAAGCAATACTTCTTCTTGTGTGTATGTCATTGGGGATATGAATGCAGATATATCAGACAGGAACTCATTATTTGCCAAGCATATGGCTCAGTTCTGTCAAGATAACAATTGTATATTGTCAAGCAAGGTGCTTTTGCCTGCAGATAGTTATACCTACATTAGCGAGGCCTGGCATACTACGTCATGGCTTGATCATTGTATTAGTACAGCTGATGCGCATGCTTCACTTGAGTGTATGAGCATTCTGTATGGGACAGCAACGACTGATCATATACCTGTTGCTATGTCAATACATGTCGAACATCTACCTGGGCTAACCAGACATGTAAATAGTGCTCAAACAGAAAAACTAGACTGGTCAACTCTCACAAAGGAAGACATTACATCCTATTATGCTCAGACAGATACATCCTTAACTAATATTCATCTACCTAGAGATGCAATTATGTGTAGTGATGTTAACTGTAAGGATGCAAAGCATAGGAGTGATATCTGCTCCATGTACAGTGATATAGTAAGTGCTCTGTATGAAGGCAGTAAGCCTTACTACAAAAGTAACAATAAGACTCATAACATCAGGCCTGGCTGGAATAGGTATGTAGCTGAGTGTCCTGCTGAAGCCTGTGAAGCCACTAAATCATGGGCTATGGCAGGCAGACCCAGACAAGGGTCTGTACTTGAGTACAAGAAGCTTACTAATGCAAGATACAAGTATGCTATTCGCTTCATCTGTAGAAATGAGCAAACCATGAGGGCCGATTCCATGGCTAAGAAGCTGCTAAGTAACAATGTTATGGATTTTTGGAAAGAAGTGAGGGCTATTAATAAATGCAAAATATCTCTACCATGCACTGTTGACGGAACATCCGGAACAGACACCATTGTGGAGTTATGGCGACAGCATTATAGTACCTTATTCAACTGTGTCCTAAGTGAACTGTATAGGGTAGACGATAGCAATGAGTCAATGGTGATACCACATGAGGTGTGCCAAGCTATAAACAAGCTGTCGGACAACAAAGCCAGTGGTGTAGATCATATTTCTGCTGAGCATCTTAAATATGCCAGTGTGAAGATAGCTCCTCTTCTTTCTTTCTGCTTTACTGCCTTTATGAGTCATGGCTTGTGACCAGACTCAATGTTGTCTGTTCTGTTGGAGCCAGTTATTAAGGACAAAGCCGGTAAAGTGGGAAGCCTAGATAACTATAGGCCCATAGCGTTAGCCAGCACACTGTCAAGAGTCCTAGAAAGAATTCTGCTGGACAGATTAGATGACTTTATTAACTCAACAGATAACCAGTTTGGCTTTAAGGCTAAACATGGCACTGACTTGTGTATATACGCCTTAAAGGAACTGGTCAACAAATATAGAGGTAATACCTCATCAGTTCTTATGGGTTTCATCAGATCCGGCGGCAGACATACGTCTCTGGGCGGGCATTTGATTTACCAGGGCGGGCCCACCCCGAAACTTACATTTCCCGGGAAATCTCGAGATTTGTCAAGGGGGGGGGGGGGGGGGGGGGGGGTTAGGTAAGCCATAAGGCTGTTGACGGTCTTAGTATAGGCTACATCCATTGGTTGGTTTTGTGGCACATTTGTAACGATGTGCTAACTTGGGCAAGCAAGCAGGCAAACTTGAGGAGCGCACACAGGGTGGAGGTGGAGTGAGGTTGAGCGATGGAGAGAGAGAGAGATTGAGCGAGGCAGAGAGCATGTGCAGCGGTCTGCTTGCGCACAGAGCAGGAGTTTGTGAGAGAGCCGGCTTGAGAGTCAATTTCTCTTCAAAATATAATTGATTGCCAGCCTCCCTTGTCCCTGGCTGGCTTGCTAGCTCGTTGGTAACGTAACTGATTTCTTCTAATGTGCCTGCATCTGGCGCTGAGTTGCATATTCCTTTCGTGAAACACTTCCTGATATCCATTGTTGCAGATAAATATAAATGATAATAGCCAAACTAACCTAGCAAGAGTAAACTGACAGGCTGCTGTGCCGCATCTCACTCAAAAACCCACACGACTCAACTCAGCGAAAAACCAGTCTCGCGCGCAGCCTTTCATTCAGAATTTCATTCAGGATTTCATAGCAAAATAAAAATGCTATTAAACTAATCTTTCAACATAGTTTAAAACAAAAATAAATATTAGGACAACGCCCTACAAATAACAACAATAAACATAATCAGTGGCGGCTCCAGAGTATTTGTGTTGGGTAATCTATGGTAGGGCTAACCCATACAGTGGTGGGGCGCCGCTCAAGTCAGTATTTGCAATGTAATTACATACCCGCTCCCCTTGACAGTGAAACGCCACGCGTGAGGTTTAGATTATTTCCCTGTCTCAATCCAAATTGAACTGTATGAAATAAAAAGGCACATTTGTCTTGTAGTAAATAAAAAGGGCGACCTGGAGCCAATCCTGCAATTTCTCCACAGGTGAAAGAGTTGACCTGCTGAAAACCCAACCCCTGCAGGGTTACACATTCTGGTACTCTCTTGAGAAGAGAAATAAATAAATCTATCACTACATGACATATTTAAAAAAATGAATGCCATTTTAGTTTTTTGTTACTTTGTTCTGAAAGCTGAACCTGCTGCACCAACCCAGTCTCACAAAAAAACGTGTAATACCTACGGTGGTCCACAACGTAGGACGTAGTATTTCTACAAAAACGCCTCTGAAATTGTAAGATCCCTACGGTTTTTTTCACCATTCATTCCAATGGTTTGCGTCTATGTCACGTGATCTTCAACTTTCTCCCTGCAGAAAAAAAAAACATGGCCGAACTTCGTTTTATTTTAAAGTTAGTTTGGCCATTAAAATGTGTTTTGATGTCATTTGATGCGAGAAATATGAGTTGTTATTTCAGATTATGTGTGCAGTGGGTGTACATGATCTTTAGTTTGCTAGTTATTACGAAGATTACTTCAGGAAATTGTGTCTATACAACGTTTTCATTGTCACCAAGGTGGTTGCTAAGGACGCTGCTATCGATATTATTTCTGTTATGTTGGGTAACAGTTTAATGGTGTAATCTTTATTGCTACCCCCTTCCCCGTCAATGTATAGTGTTGGTCCACAGCGCAAACGTATTAGTTTAACAAAATCCGCATCGAAAATTGTGGCATAGATACATTGTTTTCCCCTGTGCAATTCCAGTCTCACATCTCACATCACATCGTTATAAACAAATACCGGAAACAGACCGAAAACACTTTATTCCGAGTGTGCTTGCTTTTGTCTTTGGAGGTCATCACATAACGGCATTGTAATACACGGTTCGGCTGCATTACATATTACATATCTGCCGTAGTTCTGTATTTATAGAGCCCTGATGAGAAGACTTCTAGACAAACATGAGGAACTGCCGCCCACACTGGAAACGTGACGTGGATCATAAATATATCAGCCATTAAACAACATCTTACATTTCTTTTCACACAATACGTCTCCTTGCAGTATCAACACTAATTCGGCTGACTTTTATATTTGATCCAATTGGTAGATAGGCTGTATTTACACCATAAAGGTGCACAGCTGATATAAAGGGACACCTAGTGGTTAAAGCATGTTATTGAATTTCATTATTTTTATTATTAGATATTAATAGGATCCCTATAAAGTATATTCATTACTCGTTATTCTCTACTAATAGTTCATTAAAGACTGTATATAATGACTATTTTGCACATCCCTTTCAAGATTTCAAGATTTTCTAAGGTTTATTGACATATTATACACAAACGGTGTACTTATGCAATGAATGAAAAACTTTGTGTATACCTCCAGCAATGTTAACTATGTTGAAGCACTTATTTTAACTGATATTATACATATGTATTATACTCTTATATAAGATGTATGTAGATAGTATAAGAAATGTGCAGAATACGACAGTTTAATGGTGGAGGTATACACACATATTGATCAGATGTCTTGTAATGCACTGTTGAGGAACATGCGACCAAAGTTTTTCATCTCTGGCCTTGTCAGGTATTGAACAATCAATAAATAAAGAACACAGAATTATTAAATATAAAACACAGATATGTGTGATTATACTAAATGATTTACAAATAAACACCACTGCATATTTACAACTGTTACACATGCTGATGTAACGCAAATGTTTCCAACTTGGGATCAATAAAGTATATCTTATCTTAAGATGATCGATGGCTACTGCCATATTTGCAAAATGTGCCTCTGAACCTTGACAAGTGCATGTTTCAGGCTCATCAATGAACAACAGGAGGGGTCACAGACATAAGACCAGCTGTTAAATAAAGCTCTTCTGACCTTAGCTGGCATGTGGGTAATGCTGCCCATTATGGACACAAGCAATTTTCACCCATTTATTAATTATATGTTTTACATTTGAGTGTTTCCTATCCCCTAAACCTCCAGGGATGGACACAGTTTAATACTGGCCACTTCTTATTATGGGAAATACGAAAACGTATTTTAAAACTACAACTCCCAGTAGAGGAGTGCCATAGAGCATGTTGCGAAGGTTGCGAAACACAATAGCCAGCATGTGTAGTTCTGGGGACGGGGTGGGGGAGGGGGGGACGGGGTGGACCCGTTCAAATCCAGTTTTGGACAGTCTGCCGTGGTTCCATCCCATTTCAAGTGCTGTTCGACGCTCGGCACACTCTCCAATCACAGAGCTTGAGGACTATCACGGGGTTTGTCAAGCGAAGCGGAGAGAATACTTACTTCCGGGTGTAATATTCTGTAAAGCAAATGAGCTGCTCCAACCCTCGGTCCTGACCATGGGAGCCTGCCTGTGCCTGCAGACCTCCACTCTCAGGACAGTTAAATAAATAAACACAAGGATAATTATGTGTTATTGTTGAGTAAATGGAGAATTGCACAGGGGAAAATAACGTATAACAGAAATAATATCGATAGCAGCATCCCTAGCAACCACCTTGGTGACAATGAAAACGTTGTATAGACACAAGTAATCTTCGTAATAACTAGCAAACTAAAGATCATGTACATCCACTGCACACATCATCTGAAATAACAACTCATATTTCTCGCATCAAATGACATCAAAAAGCATTTTAATGGCCAAACTAACTTTAAAATAGGCATTTTACACCGAGAATAAAACGAAGTTCGGCCATGTTTCTTTTTTCTGCAGGGAGAAATTTGAAGATCACGTGACATACTGTAGACGCCAGCCATTGGAATGAATGGTGACAAAAAACGTAGGCATTTTACAATTTCAGAGGCGTTTTTGTAGAAATACTCCGTCCTACGTTGTGGACCAACGTAGTTATTACACGTTTTTTTGTGAGACTGGGTTGGCTGCACCTCACAGAGGGAAGAGACTGTGAATTACTTTACATTGCGGATAAGGGTGGATAGCCCGCATTGTTCTGTGTGTCAAAATGAAAGACAGCCCACACACCTATCAATCATCAAACCGTGGGGTCTTATTTCATTATGTGTTGATTTCTATCAACACGTAATGTTGTATCTGTGAGAGAATATTTTAATCCAAGCTAATTGTGCTTAATACTTTAGATAGTGAGATTCCTTATGTCACTTTGTGTCTGTGAATCTGTCTCTTCTTTCCGATGGGGGAGGGCTCCCATTGCTCTGCAGTTTGGAGACAAAGAGCTCTTGTTTTTACATCTGGCAGTCATTAGAAATGAACGCGGGCTCCTGAGGTCCCGCCCATCCGAAATAATGGGTTGGCGCTGTATGGTCCTTTGACCGGCAGAGTTGATATGGGTTTTCCCCCGACAGGAGGAGAACTTTATCAATCCTCCGGCCGTTTGTTCGTTTGTTTGTTTAATTGTTTGTATTTAGAATAAACTCAGTGCTTTGGCTAACGACGATCCAGTCTCCTTCATTGAACTGAACATTGAAAGACATCACAGTATCGATGTATATAGAGATTTACTACAGTAAAAGTATTCTCCGTCGGGACTTCCTGCATCAACACCATGCCGTTATCTTGATTCTGATTGGCCAGAAGACATTATCAAAGATGTTCTATTGAGAAGACGATCACTACGTGACAAAAGTTTTCAAAACCGTTTCTAGTCTTCGGTATTTCCAGACAAGTGGCCACTGAAATCAATCTAACTAACTAACTGATGTCTGTGCAGTTTACTCCGCGCGAGTTGGCGGACTTTATTTTGCTTACTTTAAAATCATTTGTCAAGGTGCGGCTAAGCCATTTATTGGTATGGCTGTAGCCTACCCCAGTATCCCTGGCGCCGCCACTGAACATAATAATAAAACAATTTAAATGTTGTATTCAGCCCTGATTAAAACCGCGGCCCCAAATCCTGGATGGGCGGGCCCGGCCCCATGGGGCCCGCCCATGACGCCGGGTCTGTGTTTCATTGATGCTTCTAAAGCCTTTGATCGTGTTAATCATAGGAAGTTATTTGTTAAACTGAGTCAAAGAGGGGTGCCAAATACATTGTGAGAGTTCTGGTCTACTGGTATGGCCACCAGACTATGCAAGTCAAATGGGGCAATAGGGTCTCGGCCCCATTTGGGGTTAGCAATGGTGTCAGACAAGGTGGAATTATGTCCCCAGTTCTTTGTAACCTTTATATTGATGATCTGTCCAAGCGACTGAAAGCCTGTAATACTGGATGCATGATTGGTAGTACTCTAGAGCAGTGGTTCCCAAACGGTGTGCCGCGGCACACTGGTGTGCCGTGAGGCAAGTCCGGGTGTGCCGTGGGATTTTGTGACAACCATACGTTGTTATTATTGCAATATACAACTACACAAAAATAATTATTTAATTTACTATATCAGTACTTTGTAGGTTTATATGTACGTAATATGCGCGACTTGCGCGTCCACATCTCCACGTGCAGTGCTGCATAAACATGGCTGAGTCAGCGATAACTCTCGAGGGGTGGAGGTATGCCCATTACTTTGAGTTGGTCCGAAGAATAGACAGGAATGTGACGGTGAGGTGCAAACTGTGTCCAGGCCAGAAGCTGTTATCCACTGCTGGAAACACCACGTGGTCAAACCTCAACAAGCACCTGCAAAGAACACATGCTAAGGTGAAGCTACCGCACAGCTATGTGTTGTTTGTTTATATCACGCAGTCTGTTCTTCTTCTCTGTCTTCCGGTTGTTGCCTGTTTTGAATGACAAATACACACTACCGCCGCCTGCTGGTAAGGAAAGTTATTGCCACTCACGCATGCGCAGTTCGTACGTGCTCGGCGAGTAAAGTAACGAGTTACTTTATGTAGATAGTAACGAAGTAGTGTAATATATCGGCAAAATATTTACAATAGCACATGTTTCAATTCTGATTGCTGAAATGTTACATTTATAATTTGTAGTTCAGGACCACAATGCAGCTTCCTTGCATTGACAGTTCTCTGTGCTGAATTTCTGCTGAGTTTCCTTTGCCTGATTTTTAATGTTGTGACCTGTCTGGTTTAAATGAGTGTGTTGCTGCTTTGATGAAGCCTAATTTGATAAAGTTTAAAATTAATTTCTGAAATATTTCGTTAATAAATATGTCATGAGTAATATAGTTGTTTTTGTCACATTTTATTTGGCATTAGTAAATGCCAAATAAAATGCACATTTACAGATATTTTACATGACATGAGTGATAACACGTGTTATAAGGGCTATTTTGCACAATAGGTGTGCCTTGAGATTTTTACTTGTCCTTTGGTGTGCCTTGGGCACAAACAGTTTGGGAACCACTGATCTAGTGAACCGTATTATGTATGCAGATGATCTTGTTGTGCTGAGTCCATCTAGCGCTGGTCTTCAGCAGCTTCTTGCTGTTTGCTCTGTGTATGGTGTGGAACATGACATCAAATACAACGCCAGTAAGAGTGCTGTCATGATCTTTAGAACCAAACAGGATAAATGTCTAAAATGTCCTGATTTTAAATTGTCTGATATTAATCTTAGTGTCTGTAATAAGTTAAAATATCTTGGACACTTTATTACAGAACAAATGACAGATGATGAAGATATTTATAGGCTATGCCGCATGATGTATGCACAAGCAAACATTCTCCTACGTGAGTTTGGTGCATGTACAGATGGAGTGAAGATGTCTCTGTTCAGAGCATATTGCACATCGCTCTAAAGTGGTCAAACTACAGAAAAGCAAGTTTACGGAAACTTCAAGTAGCTCATAATGATGCCATGAGAATATTGCTGAAGAGACCTCGATGGTCAGTGCAAGTGAAATGTTTGTGGCTGCAGGAGTCAATACTCTACAAGCTGTTTTAAGAAATATTATGTATAAATGTATTTGCCGGCTTAATGACTCTGATAATGAAATCCTCTTGGCCTTATCGAACATAAGGCTTAGTACACGCTACCAGTCGCAGCTGTGGAGACATTGGTATAGTTGTCTCTTTGTAGGACACTGATTTAAATTATTCTTAAACTATGAATTATTTTGATGCTGTGTATGTAATTTATTATATGTAATGTCTTGTCTTTTATCTGGACCCTGAGTCTGTAATAAAGTTTTCATTCATTCATTATATATATATTTCCATACATATATATATATATATATATATATATATATATATATTTCCATACATATATATAAATGATATACATTATATATACATACATATATGTATGCAAGTATTGCTAATGCCTTTGTTTTAAAGTGTTTGTAGTCCTCAGTCTCAAATGCATGAATTGTTTATGAAGGCATTAAAATGAAAGAAATTAACTCTGAAAACTCCTGTTTTTTTTGCATGAAGTCATTCTGGGATGTTTGCTGAAATTATAGGCGGCGCGTGAGGCTCAGGTTTGGGAAGGCTAAATAACTTTTTTTACCTGACGCTGCACGCCTCCGGCGTCTATAGTAAAGAGATCAACTCAGTGAAAGCACCGCCTGCTGACCAATCAGAGCTCAGTGTGCGGAGTTTAAATCTCTCAAGTCATATTACAGGATAAAGGAAATACAGTTTAAACTGCCGTATGCAGAGAAGACGCCGACGTGTCGCACTTATCATTCATATCACATCATCAATCAGATCATCAATCATATAATATCATAATATATCATATATCTCATTATCTGAGTCAGCTTCTCGAGCCGTATCTGGCCGTGCAACACTCAGCGTCACAGACTGTATGCAGAAGTATTATTTTAAGCAACACTCAACTCAAATGTAATTAAAGTCAGATCCACTCGTGTTTTAGACGGGCAGTGATATCATAAACCTGTACGCTTTCAAACACTCGGTAGTTATTTTTTAACCAGTTGTTCTGTATTCTCCTTTCAGCAACTATGTGGCTTGTATCCTGGATTATATGTTTAAGTCGTGGATGTTTAAAGCTCATATTTGTCTAATATTAAATTACTTTTCATTAATGAAGTATGACGCTGCGCTGTCAGTACACTTGTCCCTGTTTGTGATTGGTCAAATGTAGCTAACCCCGCCCCTTTCACGTGAACGCGCTCTCAGCTGGAGAGAGAAACCCTGGCTTGATTTACCGAGTTGATAACCAGCGTCGTAGGACTGCTTAGCGAGATCTCGTTTGTTAGGGTTAGTTAAGATAACTCAAACATATCCAGGGTCTGTTGAACTGGCTTCGTGGTACAGGGCACAGGTGGCTGCATAGCAGCGCTAATGTCAAAGACACAAACATTATATTTTTATTTTACCAGGATGCAGTGACACAAATATTTGGGAGGGCTTAGCCTTCCCTAGAGCCATATAATAGAAGAGTTACGACATCTCCGTTCACTCCAATGGACCAGTTTTTTACAGCAATGGCGGATCGTGGAGCCTCTCAATAGTTCCCCGGAAGTTAGCTTGCCGCTGACTTCCGGGAAACTATTGAGAGGATCTGCGGCTAGCAGCGCAGTAGAGTTGCAGCATAATAGACCGTTCGTGTTGGACTTTTGAAGCTAAGAAGACGTTTAAAGATTTATATTGCGGATATTATCAGCACATCTGAATCAAATTAACTACACATGTGTATTAAAGGATGTTAGTGGATTATCCCTTCAATCAGTATATTTAACGTTTACAGATTAGGCTAGAATGCCGGATAAAGTTAGCAACACACGTTAACCACGAACAGCCTATTAATCCGTTCTCCTAATGTTATTTCAACCCAACGTTGTGGAATTAGAGAAAAGGGGCTTCTTAACGTGCTTTTATCCGGGGTGGAGGGAGTTACATATTAGTTAAATATAACATTGGGGCGTGTGATTGTAGTGGGTGGAGGTGGTGAAAGGAGGATATCCATTTTGGAGTTCAAGCTAGTATAATATAGTTAACGAACGTTACACAATAATAAGGAAGAGAGCTATGTTTGTGATACATCGCTATTGATATGGATTTAGAGTGGATATTTGAGACTTCTAAACAGTAAACAAAAACGTATCTTATGGGTGAGTGTTTTTAGCAGTCATATTATGTCTTTGTGATTCTGTTGATTATTACCTGTCTGTATTATGTTGCAGCTCAGCTGATTTTGGATTGATGGCAAAGAGAGAGGGACTTAAGTGAGAGTGAAAACACAAGGTAAGTTTAAAATAGGTCAGCAATGTCCCATCCTATAGGTTGCTAGATGTATCTAACCCTTTCTCCTGTCTCCCTCTCTCAGCACAAGAACCCCAGGGGGATTCAATGGAGCCTGAAGACCTGCACTGAGACCCTCACCCTGCACCTGAGTCTCAACTCCCATAGCTTTGCAAGCCTCTCCCTGTTCCTTATTTTGATTAAACAGACATTAAGCTTCCCAATGGTGTGGTCTTCGTTTTGTGAAAAATATGATTACCTCACATATGTTGTTGCTGTTGTTGTCTTTTGTGATAGTTAAATTGCTCCTGCTGACTTGAGCAAGACATTCTTTCCTCCTCTGTGTCAGTGGGGAAGCTTTACATGTGTACTCCTTTCTCTGAGCGCTTGGAGCATCCCCCGGCAGCACAGCAAACCATGGGGGAGACTATATGCCGGACAACACGGAGGAAAGGGCACAGACAAACTGCATGCATGCTATTCAATGTTTATTGAATTTCATTTATTTACTGTCAGTTGACAATCATTGATGGCACCTGTGGGTCTCCTGTCCTTTCTGAAAGTCATAAAGAAGACATTACTCATTTAGATTACTTGTGTCCTCAATTACCAGGGGATTACTGAAACCACCATGAATGAAAGAAATGGTAGAAATGTATCTAATCTGAATTTGTAAACCTTCCTCCCCTCCCTCTAAATATATCAAACATTAGGAAGTGATGCTCCTGACTACCATTCAGGTTTAAGAAGATAATATTTGTTTTAAACAATTCAAAGCAATAAACAACAGGCTCTTTAACCAAGGCAACGTTAGCCTAACATGTATGTTAACAGGTAAGATAGCTGTTTACACTATGTATATTTTCTACTTTTTTATTTCTATTTGAGATGTTTACATTTTCGATTGTTTAATTAGTCTTTTAACTGTCTTATGTGCAATGCCTTTTCTTTTGCTGCTGCAAAGTAAACATTTCCCAAATTGGTATCAATAAAGTAGCCTACTTCTTATTTTATCTTTCCTCAAATATTAGCAAAGTTAACTTTTTCAAATATTGATGTAACTACATACACATCGATATGTTGTATAAATATTTCAAATCAAAACCTTTATTCACTACTTATTACCAAAAATCGTAGTTCTATCTTCAGTAATCATGCATTCAAATGTCCCACCACGAACTTCCGGGGAACTATTGAGTCTCCCTGAACCACGTGACGATCAAGCATGTTGGTCCTCCGCTGTCGTAACTCTTCTCTCTATATGGCTTAGCCTTCCCGAGCCTACAGCACCCGCCGCCCCTGGCTGAAATTGATTGCACGTGGCACAGCCCGACCTAGAAAACAATCCACCAACCGCCTCTGTCAAAATATGAACAAACCATTTACAATAAATGAACTGAATTGACCTGATGTAGCCCAGCCTGAACTCAAGCCTTCCTCCTGGTCCGCATGGACATAAACTGTGTGCTCTCTCGATGCGTAATCAAACGCATCGATAGAGATCGTTGCAGAGGCGATAGACAGTTAAGTTTTGCGTCTTTGCCTCGGACGACTTCTCATGGCCGTTTTGACATTGTTCTGAAGGCTGAGCCCGCGCTGCGCAGCCAAAGTTTTGAAGTCGGGAGACATTTCTCTCAGGGAAGTGATCAGAAGTCGGCAAGACTCTCTGAACGTGGGATTTCCAGATCCTGCAAGCACTCGCTTGCAGAAGGAGCACGCTGTCATTACCAAACGCTGTACATTGAGAATATTAGAATAGAGCAACGTGACATATAATATATATTTTGTAAGGAGCTCCGACGTATGGGATCAGGTCGTGCCGTTAAGATCAAGCAAAACTAAGAGTTTAAGAGAAAAGAAAACTCAGTCAAGCTACAGAAACCTCATCTCAAACGTAAAGCTATAACTTGCAAACAAATAATTTGTGTAATCATGTAAACTATTCGTCTTTTATAACATATCTTTTTGTTTGCAGTTCTCTTTGCTTCTTTCCCAATGATCAGACTTTTGCCCTCGCTGCGGGCTATAGTAACCCTTAAAGTAACCCTTAAAGTAAGCCTTAAGTAACCCTTAAAGTAAACCTTAAGTAAATGTAGAATGACATGTATCTCACAGATAGATTTTCTGAACAAGCTGAGTGTAAACTTACTGCGTCTCTTCCTTGAACCTCAGCCCGGGTTTTCACACTTATGGCGAGTTTCCACTGCAGCGGGTAGCTCGCTTTAAGCGTGCCGAGCCGTGCGGGGCCCGTTTTTGGTTGCGTTTCCACTTGGCCTAGTTTTGGCCCGGGGCTACTTTTTCACCTTTTTTCTGGCCCGACTAAATGGTGGTTCTAGGGCCAGGAACAACCAGGCTGAGTCGGGCTGAGTATGCTAAACTAGAGAGAGAATCGCTGGCAAGGGGGCTACAACTACAACAAGATGAACATATTTGACCGTGATTTAATTGTAATACACGTTTCAAAATGATGCCGAAGTAACAACATACTGATACCGGTTAGTAAAAACCATGAATTAATGCTTTGACGAGTCTGCAGACAGACGGCAGAGAAACACCTTTTAAAATGTGTGTTTTCTAAATGGAGCTTGGCTAAGCTAACGTTATATATGCTCCGACCGTCCACACTCACAACAACGGCCTACAGACATAAATAAACCAGCGACTGTATTCGCCATGACACAGGCAGTCTGTGGTTTGTACTTGTTTAACTTCTGGCTAGTTTCTGAACAGATATGAAGAGCTGTGAGCTCTGAGTGCTAAGAGCTAACGGCTGTGTTGTTTTTCTGGGGCTCTCATTGAAGATGACGTCACAGCTCCGCCTACACTGCGTTACTATAGTAACTGCCCCAGTTCCTAAACTGTAATGGAAGCGCAGCATTAAAGTGAGCCGGGCCTAATAAGGCCTAACCAAACCGAGCGAGGCCGAGCGAGGCCTGCAATGGAAACGCCATTAGATAGATTTTTTTTCAGATTTCTAAACAGGAAGTCAGAGGAGCGGGAAGTCTGAAGTTGTTTGGACTTCACCCTCCAGTGAAGAATGGTTTGGCCCAAAATAAACCTTCCTTAAGTTTCATTTATTGAGAACAGGATCTCATTAACATATTACAAAAGTGTGTCTTATATAAAAATAAATACATGTTAAATAAGAGTTAAATAAAGGGAAATGATTAAAGATTATGATGGAATATTTATTTTCTTATGATTTTTGTTAAATTGAATGGCATTTTATTTTGTATTATCAGCTTCAGGCTTGGTGTTTTTGTTTATGAATAATAAATCAACCATAAATACTAAAGTAAAAAAAATGAATGACTGGGGGAACATTGAATAGGGGAACGTTTTAATTAGTTATTACGTTATAATTAGGGCCGGGACTTTAACGCGTTAATTAAGATTAATTAATCACACAAAAATTAACGCGTTAAAAAAATTAACGCATTTTAATCGCACTTATTTTTGCACCGCGGAACGTTTCTCACTGGATGAGTTTCAGGCGTACCGATTATACTGGAGCACCAACTAACGTTCATGACTTCAGACAACAACAAACCACAGTGAACAACAGTGGGAAATGTTGTTTTAAAAAACGGACGGATGGAAGCGTCGATAAGAGCACGGTTGTGTGCAAATTATGCAAAAAGGAATTCACATATCACCGCAGCACATCAAGCCTCAAGTATCACCTCAATGCAAAACATATAGCAGCTAGCGTGGAAGCTAGCGTGGACGTTAGCCTCTTTTATCGCGTTCACACCAAAAAGAGCCGGTACTAAAATTAGTTCATGAGAACCTTTTTACCCCCACGAAAGTCCCTGCTAGAGAGCAGAGAGCTGCTAGAGAGCAGGGACTTTCGTACGGCTCTCTTGTGAGAAAAGAGCTATATTTCTGATTGGCTGGGCGGATTGCAAACCACGCCCCGTAAAACTCCCAAAAAGTTTTGTGAAGCCGCCATTTTATTATCCTCGCATTAGCATTATTAGCATTAGCCCAGCGCAGAAACACAGAGAGACTAACTTATGGCAACACAAAATAAAACATGGGAGCGGTGGAGATGAGAAGGTGTCGGCGTTCTGGCGATTTACTCGGAAGGCTGCTGGGACTCCCAGCAGCTTCTACTGAAGCCAGTCCCCAACTCAGGGGACTTTGGGCGGCAGTATACGCCGTGAAGTGGTTTGCGGCCTGCCAGTAAACCCAAAGCAGAAGAAGAAGAAGTGACGTCAGCGGCTTCATTTGCCTAATCCACCCCCAGGTTCAAAGAGTTCTCATGAACTAAATTCTCATGAACCTTTGTGGGAAAAGTACTGCGGTGTGAATGCGCCTAATGGTATACTAAAATCCATGTGAAAAAAATTGCTTCTCACTGTTCTCAGGTCAAATATTTATATGTGATTAAAAATGCGATTAATTTCGATTAATTAATTACAAAGCCTCTAATTAATTAGATTAATTTTTTTAATCGAGTCCCGGCCCTAGTTATAATACATTTGAAAAAATAGTTAAATGAAAAATACATGTAAAAATACATTTCAAATACATGATAATTATTGTTAGTTTACGTTGTTTTTCTGATTCTGGATCGCTGAACGTTGACCGATTCATAAACACAACAATAACACCAGGTTCTTTATTAATGTGAAGTTTATTAAACTAATAACTTCAAACACAAGCTATAAAAAACAGGGAGATCAATTATTAAATTAAGATTGAGTTTTTTTAAAAGTCAGAATTTTGAGATTTTGAGAAAAAAGTCAGAATTTTTTGAAAAAGTTCAACATTTCGAGCTTTTCATTAATTTGCAGAACTCCCCTTCAGATGTTCTCAGGGTCTGCCATGTTGATGATTCTGTTTCCTTGTATTTCAGCCTCCACTGAGAGCGGTATTCTTTCAAGGAGATCATCACCAAAGCCTGTCTTCAGCTGGAAGTCGAGCGTTTTCGCCAGAAGTCGAGACGCCACGATGAGCGTGAGCAGCTTTGCGTCTAATTCCACCTCCAGGTGAGTCTCCTTCAGCGTGGCTTCCTTGATCCCTCTAATCTCGAGTCACTTTCCGGATGCCGACACTTTGAACCTGCATGAAGACACGTTAACGGTCAATGTTCAGGACGTGAGAAAACATCAGATAAAGTCTTCAGATTAAGGTGAGGAGCATTTTGCTTTGGGGGCTATTTAGCTTCCATATGATGTCTTCTGTGGAACAAGCCGCCAGGAAACATCAGTTTAAACTACTTTTCAGGTTGGCCTTGTTTCAGCAACATCACCTTTTAGTTTGAGTTTGAATCATTATTAGTCTGAAAAAATCAGAATTTTGAGGAAAAAGTCAGAATTAGAAATGTTGAGGAAAGCTGTCATCACAGAGACAACATGTCCGACTGGAGGCTGCAGGTACCTTGGTGATTTTGGTGAACTTAGATGAGTTGAGAGACACTTTCTCACGGTACTCATTGGGCTTCATGTATTCAAGAAGAAAGACGTGTCCGACTGAAAGGTATTTAATCAGCTTGGTGGCCTCGTCCCACATGGTGACGCTGATTTCCTCATCTTCCTGACTCAGTTTGAAGCTTCGCTGATTCGTCTTCTTCTCCTTGTGTTTCACCTTCACTTTGTTGACGGGATAGATCTGGAAAAAGCAGCAGAGAAACAACAATGATTTCTATTTCACAACATTTCAAAACAAACTGCCTTATAAATATATATAAATATTTATATATATATATATAAAATCAGACAATGTGATTTCCTGGATTCTTCCCCCCATCCTGTCTCTCATAGTTGAGGTGTAGCTAGGATGAACATTACAGGCCTCTCATCTTTTTAAGTGGGAGAACTTGCACAATTAGTGGCTGACTAAATACTTTTTTGCCCCACTGTATATATATATTTAAGCAATAGCTCACGACAGGCCGTGGTATATGCTCATTATATCACAGCTAAGGGGCGTGGTTCGGCCCGAGGCGAAGCGGATCATTTTGAAGCATTATCATCGTAACCAGGCTCTTTGAGAGTAAAGTAGGTCTGCAGTTTGAACTCACCTCGGTGACGGTTCCTTTGACGCTCACGTGTGTCTGGGGACGAGATGATTTGATGTCTTTAATGGAGGTAAGCGGACTCTCAGGATAAACCAGTCTCTCAGCTTCTCTCTCGAACTCCTCCGGGACGATGACAGGTTTTGTTTCTGACACTTTGCTCGATGCGTTGACCTTCACATATATTCCATCTTGTGTTAGATTCCTGAAGATGTAGGAGCTCCCCTCTTTGATTTGTCGATGGTGATCTTTTCCGCACACCATCAGTTTGACGCTGGCCGTCTCGTCGGCGACGCCCAGAAAAAAATAAAAGGTCTTTATCGTGGATGTGAGCAGCTCGGATTTTTTAACAACTTTCCCAACAATCTCTTCCGTCTCAAGAATCCCACTGGATTTTAGATCAAAGATGGATTTCCTCTGCACACAAAGAAAAGCCTCTCCATGAACTCAGCTTGGAGAAAGTAAATGTCTCAAAGCTGCAAGTGATAAATAAGAAATAAGATTTACCCATGGAGCTTTTCCATCCTGGGAGTCACGAGTCTTCGGTTTCTAACAGGGCAGGAAGAAATATGTTTACTTTATATCACACAAAGGTTTACGGCCGTGACTCTTTAATGATGAATGTTGTGAGTTGGGTAACTGCGGTGGCCGACAGGTGCCACAACGTCTCAAGCCTCTTCCTCTCCAACTCTTACCTTGACAGGTTGGCTTCCCTCCAGCTGATCTTTAACAGGAGAAACAAACATCACTCAGGGTCTCGTGATCAATCAGACTTTCAGCTTAAAATACGTCTCGTTAAGACAACCAGCCCACCTAACAGAACTGAACCTAATGTTTTAAACAACGGACGATGCACTTGATGTGATTGGCCCCAATCTACCAACACTTCACCTACCTGCTGCAGGACTGGTTCCTTCCTCCGGCTCCTCCTCACGTCTCCTCTTCTTCTCTGGAACATTTAAAACATGATTTACTCAGCAGAACATGATTGTTCTACACCTATGTTTATTATGCAGCAGCTCATAGAGTCCTGTTGTGAACCCGGACATGTTGAGACCCCAAAGTCTTATGTTAGAAATGTAGAGTAGGGTCCACATACAAACTGCCGGATGCTAACCTGCAGAAGTTACACAATTAGCACAAGTTGCATTTACTAGCATATGCAGACAATATCTAAAAAATGGCAGATTACAAATACGTCAGATTGTAGAAAGCGGCCATATCTCTGGACTGATTCTGATACAGGTTTGCTCCATTTGGAAGATGTGTTGGACTCTGGATCATTTGGATTGGTTGACAGTAGAGTTAATCATGTTCATCTTGTGCTCTCTATATCCAATCCAAAGTCACAACATCATGGTAGTAGCTTTTTTAAGAACTTGGCTTTGAAACACATCTTTGAAGTATAATCCCACACTTGAGTAAAGTGTTATTGAGCATGCTTAACTGAACATAGGCGTGGGATGAATTCTGTTAGTGGATTTCCTCACCATGCTGCTGTTTCTCCGGTTTGCTCCTCACTTTCTGAACGTAGGGTTTCAGCAGATTCTGAACCAAATCATTTCTCTTCGGTATCTCTTCCATCACTCTCTCCATCTCGAGGATCGACTTTTCTTTCCCGTAGAACTCAATGATCTTCCCAGGCATCTCTTCTCTGGACCGGCTGTCCTTCAGAACCTGAGGGAAACCCCTCAAACATTCCTTCATTTTTATGAACTGTGCTGAAGACAGATCCTCCAGGATGATGGTCAGATCTCTCTTCCAATCTTCCTCTGAGATTTTCGACATCTGAAACACCAGAGAAAGGAAACGGTTTGTGCTGGTTTTCTGCAGCTCCACTCCGAGATGTTAACGGATATTCTGCCTTCAACAAATGTCCTGCGATTTGGATATTGTTGTGTATATGTTAAGTCAAAGGTAAAGTAAGTCCCAACACATTGAACCACTTTCAATGCAAAGATAAGAAGATAACCACACAACCAATATCTGTATAAAAGAAAATCAAAAAGGTAAATTTTGGAATCTCCCTCAAAATCCATCTCAAAGACCGCTTCGGCTTTCTTTCAGAATATTGAATTAACAAACAGTCCAAAAAAAAGAGGTGTAAAGTAACTAAGTACATTTACTCAAGTACTGTGTACTGTGTAAGGATGCACCTGGTAAGGATGCCACCTAGTAAGGATGCCACCTGGTAAGGATGCCACCTGGTAAGGATGCCACCTGGTAAGGATGCCACCTGGTAAGGATGCCACCTGGTAAGGATGCCACCTGGTAAGGATGCCACCTGGTAAGGATGCCACCTGGTAAGGATGCCACCTGGTAAGGATGCATCTGGTAAGGATGCCACCTGGTAAGGATGCATCTGGTAAGGATGCCATCTGGTAAGGATGGTAAGGATGCCACCTGGTAAGGATGCCACCTGGTAAGGATGCATCTGGTAAGGATGCCATCTGGTAAGGATGGTAAGGATGCCACCTGGTAAGGATGGTAAGGATAGTCCGGATGGTAAGGATGGTAAGGAAGGTAAGGATGGTAAGGATGCCACCTGGTAAGGATAAAGCCGGTAAGGATGCCACCTGGTGAGGATGCCACCTGGTGAGGATGCCACCTGGTAAGGATGCCACCTGGTAAGAATGGTAAGGATGCCACCTGGTAAGGATGCACCTGGTAAGGATGCCAACTGGTAAGGATGGTAAGGATAGTGAGGATGGTAAGGAAGGTAAGGATGCCACCTGGTAAGGATGCCACCTGGTAAGGATGGTAAGGATAGTGAGGATGGTAAGGATGGTAAGGAAGGTAAGGATGGTAAGGATGCCACCTGGTAAGGATGCCACTTAGTAAGGATGCCACTTAGTAAGGATGCAACTTAGTAAGGATGCCACCTAGTAAGGATGCACCTGGTAAGGATGCCACTTGGTAAGGATGGTAAGGATAGTAAGGATGCCACCTGGTAAGGATGCCACCTGGTAAGGGTGGTAAGGATAGTGAGGATGGTAAGGAAGGTAAGGATGGTAAGGATAGTAAAGCCGGTAAGGATGCCACCTGGTAATGCACTGATTCTGAATCTTAAATTGTATTTTATTTACCTATAATTCATGTAGAAATGTCTTATCTATGCCGCTGAGACGATAACATGTCCAAAATAGGGATCAATAAAGTTTATCTTTATCTAATCTATCCTCTTACTCACGGTAGTCAGTCCTTCCAGTCCGGGTTTTCTGTTGATCCAGTCCGGGTTTTCTGGGTGATTGTGGAGCTGTTACTTTCTGTTTGTGCAGCAAGAAAAAGAAAAATAACTGGAAAGATAGTCCGAGGCGGTGCATGTGTGTATTATGAGACTGTTCTGAGCCCATATGGGAGCGCCTTGAATCCCCAAATCAGAGCTGGTTGAAAGCTAGAGTGATTTTTTCATTTGGAAGTTAAATGCATTAATCTGGTGCACTTTGAGGGCAAAATTAAGGACTATGGATACAGATCTATGGATACATCTCTCAACAACACCCATGTGAGACAGAAATGTCAACAGATATCATTTTTTCTTTATGCATATTTTACTAATCACTCCCCCATTAAATGGTATTCTTGTTTTACTGTCCTATAGTATGAATTGGAATCCCCCCCTGTCGACGCTCATCACATAACTTTGCGTGGGGCCATATATTGATATCTTCAATCTTAAATTGTATTTTATTTACCTATAATTCATGTGTAATGTCTTATCTATGCTGCTGAGACGATAACATGTCCCAAATAGGGATCAATAAAGTTTATCTTTATCTAATCTATCCTCTTACTCACGGTAGTCAGTCCTTCCCGTCCGGGTTTTCTGGGTGATTGTGGAGCTGTTATTTTCGGTTTGTGCAGCAAGAAAAATAAAAATAACTGGAGAAATAATCCGAGGCGGAGGGAGAACACGTTTTTTAAAGATTCAACGACTACACTTTTGAGTTTTTACGAATACAACCATAGTTTTAACCGACCAATAAGAGTGTGTTGCTCCGAGATCTTCCTGCGGTTGTTCTGCTGCAATGGTGGCAGAATGTTGCCGCCAAACCTGCAACCAATCACAGTCTAGATGGGCGGGTCTGTGTGTGTTTAGCTGAGAGGAAACCGGTGTCACATTACTTCTAACTTTAAAGAGTCCTCTCCTGCTGATGTTCAGGTGTATATCAGTATGTAGAGTCTCTACTTTAAAGAGTCATCTCCTGCTGATGTTCAGGTGTATATCAGTATGTAGTGTCTCTACTTTAAAGAGTCCTCTCCTGCTGATGTTCAGGTGTATATCAGTATGTAGTGTCTCTACTTTAAAGAGTCCTCTCCTGCTGATGTTCAGGTGTATATCAGTATGTAGTGTCTCTACTTTAAAGAGTGTTCTCCTGCTGATGTTCAGGTGTATATCAGTATGTAGTGTCTCTACTTTAAAGAGTCCTCTCCTGCTGATGTTCAGGTGTATATCAGTATGTAGTGTCTCTACTTTAAAGAGTGCTCTCCTGCTGATGTTCAGGTGTATATCAGTATGTAGTGTCTCTACTTTAAAGAGTCCTCTCCTGCTGATGTTCAGTTCAGGTGTATATCAGTATGTAGAGTCTCTACTTTAAAGAGTCCTCTCCTGCTGATGTTCAGGTGTATATCAGTATGTAGTGTCTCTACTTTAAAGAGTCCTCTCCTGCTGATGTTCAGGTGTATATCAGTATGTAGTGTCTCTACTTTAAAGAGTCCTCTCCTGCTGATGTTCAGGTGTATATCAGTATGTAGTGTCTCTACTTTAAAGAGTTCTCTCCTGCTGATGTTCAGGTGTATATCAGTATGTAGTGTCTCTACTTTAAAGAGTCCTCTCCTGCTGATGTTCATGTGTATATCAGTATGTAGTGTCTCTACTTTAAAGAGTCCTCTCCTGCTGATGTTCAGGTGTATATCAGTATGTAGTGTCTCTACTTTAAAGAGTCCTCTCCTGCTGATGTTCGAGTGTATATCAGTATAGTGTCTCTACTTTAAAGAGTCCTCTCCTGCTGATGTTCAGGTGTATATCAGTATGTAGTGTCTCTACTTTAAAGAGTCCTCTCCTGCTGATGTTCAGGTGTATATCAGTATATAGTGTCTCTACTTTAAAGAGTCCTCTCCTGCTGATGTTCAGGTGTATATCCAACCCAGTCTCATGGCATTTCGTGTTCACCAACACGATTTTAAAAGCAATGTATTTCTACTGGTAATGTGTTTCGTGCCTGCAGCACGTCTTTTTCTGGGTCGAGGAAGACCTGAAGCTGTGGGGTTCATAAAAACATGTTCTTACTCAATATCAAGCCACAATTATTGCTTATATTTTAAATCGTATAATGTCGGACTTTTGTTGCCGTCTGTGAGGAAAATAAACGGCTCAGAGCCTCAGAATACTGAAATCTGTATTTTTAAAATCTTTTTTTCCTTCTAATTTGTTATTCTTTTCAAAATAACACACTGTTATTTACTCACCAATAACACACAATTATCCTTGCTTTTATTTATTGGTTTAATTCCATAATCTCTGGCTTTTTTGGCGTCCGTCAGGAACTGAATTTCAAAATAAAAATAACCGGAAACAGACGTAGGCCTCTAGGAGTTTAGGATGGCCGAAGACACTACACTACCCATAATCCCCAGCTATCGTTTAGGACTACAGTCCCCGTGATTAATCTTCAAGCTCTGGGATTGGATGTTGGAGTGGCAGTGCACCAAGGTTACGAGTGTCAAACAGCTGTTTGAAATGGAACGAAACCACGGCAGACTCCAAAACTGGAATCCAACGCCCCCCCCAGAACTACACATGCTGGCTATTGTGTTTCGCAAAATGTTCTATGGGACGTCTCTACTGAACGTTTTCGTTTTTCCCACAATTAGAAGTTGCCAGTATTAAATGCTATCAAATGTAAAACATATAATTAATAAATGGGTGAAAATCGCTTGTGTCCATAATGCGCAGCATTAATACCACATGACAGCTCATTGTTACTTTGTAATTCTACTCCACTACAATTCAGAGGTTAACCCGGTATTTTTACTCCACTACATTTATTTGAGTTACTTTGCAGATTCTGATTAATGATGTGAAATATAAACTACCCTTAAATCAGACTTTAGTTACACCTGAGTAAAATTCAGGGAAGGTGATTGTCAAGTGCCAACAATCAGAAGAGATATTTGATAGTTAGTGCTTGAGAAGACTAAACATGTATCTGCAATTGACATGAATGGAAACGAGTAATAAAGTATATTCATTACTCGAGTCGTTATTCTCTACTAATAGTTAATTAAAGACTGTATATACAGATGTAGCACCTAATTTCGGACAGTTTGAAACGCGAGGGCCGTGATTGGTACGTGATCTGCCCTCGCTCAAGGGAAAACCTCCAGTTTCACTTGAGTCCTCCCCCGTGATAAATAAATGTAATTATAATGAAGCCAGCTGCAATGGATCATTGATCCACCAGGGGGTGCAGTGGGGTTCCACACTGGAGCTCATGTGAAATAAAGTCAGATACAGTACGTTGAATGTACAGCGGAACTTTGTTCAGATCCATATGTCACGGATACCATACTCTGTGCTAAATAAGAGACATGTGTTACAGGCTTGGCCTGTCACTTTAAGAGTAGCAGCCGCAAGGGGTTGTGGGTTTTGGAGTCTGTGTGTGTGTGAAATGTGATGGCTAAGGCGAAGTGCGGAGTTATGGAGAGAGAGACAAAAGTATAGAGAAAGTGGTCAGAAAATGAATAGTATCTAGTCTGTATGGAATACAGTGTCAATATAGCTTGAAGAACGTGAATAAACGGAGGTTCTTCCCACGGCACCCGAACGCCCCGTTTCCATCCTTTTTCCCCTCGAAATGTCTGGGCAGCTGGTTACCGGCTGACAACGAGCCAAGTCAGAAACCACCGGTGTGTATTCGAAACTACGGTTTCGGTGCCGAGATACCGTTAATAGTAAAAAGGTAACATTGGGGGCACGTCCGAGATTTTTTTTTCTATGGGGGAGAAGAGTGGAATGGATTTAATGGCAGCGTTCGGAGCTAACGCTAATGCTAATCACAGACTGAGACAAGTTGATGGAGCTAACGGAAAAAGCCCACGGAAAAGCTCTAATCCATTCTTGGTGAATATTGATGAGGCTGGTCAAAGTAAGGTGGACATGTTTGACCAGACAATTATGGATTATACTGGATATGGGGACTGCACCAACCCCTTTCTGACTAGCATGGGGCTAACGCTAGCCGGAGCCGCAAGCTACGCCACGCCGCCGGAACCATCACTGGCGCCAACTAACCCTTACGAAAATGAACTATAGTATTACTATAGTTTACTATAAGAGTTGTATAGTATCCTATAGTAAGTTTGTAGAGTTCTATAGTATTTTTTACCAGCTATCGTATTACTATAGTCTTTTCTGTAGTGCCATTTTACTAGCTATAGTAGCCCTATAATATTTCAATAGTAATACTATGTATCTAGATCTTTGTAGTATTCCTATAGTATTTTAAATATTATAACTATAGTATAATATATAGTGTTTCTGTAGTTGTTTTTTTAACACACTATAGACCACTCCTATAGTAATATGATATTGTCATAATGAATGCATATTATTACCATAGTGTTTGTAAAAGTATTACACTCCTAGAATTAATGTCATTTTTTTTTAACACACTGCTGTGTCAAAGGCAATTCAACACATTCAGTGTCATTTCTGAACTATTTTACACACATGTGTGTACGTAGAAAAAATAAAAATGCACATAGTCAACACATTAGTTTTGACCATAGACTGTATATATGGTTTTGACTAACACTGGGCTAACATTGGGCACTGTCATTGGGCACTGTCCTGCCCAATCACGGTTGAGTTATTTCAAATGTCCCAACTGCCATTTCACCTCTGGCTGCTGTGGAGGATGGATGTCAGCGGAGGAGAGTCTAACTCTAGGTAAGTTACAGAAACAAAACGTTTTTAACAAAGTGAGCAGATATATTGTCATAATGTGAGCAAGCTAGGGGTCTAAATACATATTTTTAAACTTAAATAAATATGTTTTGCCAATGTTGAAGAGCTAACTATTGTTTGAGTTTAGCTGCCTGGATGACAATTATTTTCCTTTAAGCCGTTCTTCTTTTTTATTATATTTATTGTATCTTAACTTAATGTAGCTTACACTCTTTTCTGTGACCATCATTCTTCAATCGGCATTATATTGATAGCATTAGCAGCTATATGTTTAATGCTATCTAGCTACTTTGGCTAGGTTTCATTGTTCGGCCAGATGTGGCGAGAAAGTGCGAGTGAGAAGACCGACAGAGGCTGCGTTGATATACAGTCTCTTACAGTGCAAATACGTAACTTACTCGCACTAAAGTTATTAGTAGTACGTGTACACTACAGTTTACCTGTTTCTCACTAAAACATCAGCCACTACTCTATACTTGCAAATATTATATTGTGTAGAAGGGATATTTCATATCTGCCTCTTGTCGCTAAGGCAACTTGTGTATGTGAGATGCAGCGTCACGCACGGCACGTTAGGCCTTCCCTTCCGATTATTTGATTGGTCGGAAGGGAAGGGCCGGCGGGCTTTCCTTCCGACCAATCAAATCGTTGGGAGGGAAGGCCGGCGGGCTTTCCTTGACATGTCCCTGACACAGCGGACTGCGGGTGTAGTATAGAGTGAGTGTAGCGTGCAATAGCTTGGTTTCAGTCACGTGACTTCTATGACGCGCGAAATTCAAGTGGAGGTCAGGAAGTGAAAACGCAATCATTCATCAACGCAGGAATCATGGAGGACACCGACTATGTCAAACAATGAAATGAACCTGCACGCCGCAGATATCGTGAAAAAATCACAGCACACATCGGATACGATCCGTATCAGCTGAAAAAAAAACGACTTTTCTCGTGATTTATCCGATTTTCCCGCTGTCCAGGCGATGGATATCACCAGCTACCTCGTCCTTCATACCTCCTACTACACGGCTAGCCAGATGAAAGCGTATAAAAGCCTGGAAGCTTTCAACTACTTCGTGTGTGGATGGGTGAATGACCTCGGCACCAAAGAGGCATTAAACAAATGTCGCCTTGTTTTTGCCCGGGTGAGTGTTAACTACCTATACCTTCTTACCTCTAAGTAGCATTATTAGGAGACATCTAGCTAGCTAACTTTAGCTACATGGACTCATGTAAGGCAGTGTTACGGCTGTCGCCTTGCCTTCAGCATTAACTGGCCTGTGAGTGTGTTGTGTGTGTATATATGTATATGTTTGTTATGTGTATGTGTTTAGCTTAGGATATATTGTGTTGTGTGTATAGACAGCTCAGAGCCTTTGAACAGCCTGCACGTTGTTTATATCACTCTATGTTGAGGTTAATATTAAAAACAACCTCTTTACCAAGACCATCTGGTTATGTGTTGCTTGTGATGTTGTTAAATGTATGTTACCAATTCGCAAGTTGTGAACTGGAGCTTCAATTGTGTAGGTCAACCATTCCCAGAGGTCTGGAGAAACACCATTAAAAACGTGGATTGTAGCTAAAGAAGATGGAGAGGTTGTTACAGCACACTGTAATTGTATGGCTGGGTAAGTCATAACATAAATATCCCAACCCAAAGCATATTTGACACAACACTTAAGCTCAGACAAAATAATGCCTGCTATAATATTCATGTTCTACCATTACTAGCTTTTACGATCAATCTAGTTATTCTAGTATGTCTCTGTCTATACAGTTTGTCAGAATCCTGCTCACATGTTGGAGCAGTTCTGTTTGCAATCGAAGCAGGTGTGAAGATGAGAGAGACTGCATCCTGCACCACTGAGAAGTGCAAGTGGCTAATGCCATCACATGTCAAAAAGGTATTCAGACCCCAGTGGTCAGTCAGCTGTTCATGCCGTCCTTGCCTGTCTCATTGTTACACTGCACCTACATGTATGTTCACATACATGTTGGTCTGTCTCTCACATGTGCAGATTCCTGCTGCTCCAGTTGCGATGATAGACTTTTCATCCGCAAAATCCAAAAAGCAAAAACTGGATGATGCCATTGCTGGAAGGACAGGTGAGAAGCACACATTTCAGCGTCCCACAGTCCAGGGTTCAAAATTGGAGCGAGGATCAGAGAGGTATATGCAGTTTTTCAAGACTTTGAGCAGAAATTCCCCAAGAAGTGCTGCACTGATGTCCAGGGAACCATATTACAGAGAATGTGTCCCTAAATCTGTGAGCAAGCTACCTAAACCACTACCTCAGTATAGGACACCAGAGATGCTACAGCTATCCCCAACAGAGTTGCAGAATGCATGCCAGGACTTCAGACAGGAAGAGCTGACACAGCCACAGGTCCAGGCAGTAGAGGAGGAGACCAGAAACCAGAGCTTATCAGCAATATGGTTTAGCCAAAGAGCAGGAAGGATCACAGCCTCAAGACTGAAGCAGGTTCTACAGACTAGTCTTGCACAGCCATCAAAGTCCTTGATCAAGTCCATATGCTACCCAGAGGCACACAAGTTCTCTACAGCTGCAACAAGGTATTTATTAGGGATTAGGGAGCCAATCAGAAAAGCAAACTGTATACAGTTTTTCGCAGACGCGGAGGGATACCGACTTGTTGTGAAAAGTAACGTACAATTCTACCCGTGGTATACGCTGATTATATCACGTATATCAGTAAGTTACAGTACAAGTAACTTATAACTAAATTCATTATCATTACAAAACATGATTCACAAAATATTCAATGCATAAAAATACAGAATGTGTGTGTGTGTGTGTGTGTGTGTGTGTGTGTGTGTGTGTGTGTGTGTGTGTGTGTGTGTGTGTGTGTGTGTGTGTGTGTGTGTGTGTGTGTGTGTGTGTGTGTGTGTGTGTGTGTGTGTGTGTGTGTGTGTGTCTTTGTGTGTCTTTGGCTGAACCCTCAATGGCCATACATGGGAGCGTCGCCAGATGGAGGTGTCACGTGCACCTGCCATGGAACTGGTATCTGTGAGATAAAGGTAAGGTTTGTTCAGTATTGTGCTACAGTAAAGCGGGTAAGTATAGGATTGTGACGTGATCCTGAGTCTGGGGATCCTCTCCCAATACATTTTGAGCTGCAGACACTTATTTTCAGTACAATATATTACTTTTCTTTTCATTGAACTTTTAGTGCCCACACAGCAAACAAGAGGAGGCCAATCTTCGCCTGTGTGCTGGAGAACAGGGCTTCTGTCTCGTCAACGATGGGGGTACTGTGAAGCTGGACAGGAGACATGCCTACTACCATCAAATACAGGCTCAGCTCCACCTCGTTGATGTTGATTACTGCGACTTTGTTGTCTGGACTAAAAATGACCTCTTTGTAGAGAGAATTGTGCGTGATGTGGACCTGTGGGACAACATCATTCCCAGAGTTGAGTGTTTCTTCAGACTATGTGTTCTCCCTGAAGTGTTGGGACAGCAACTTACAAGGGGAAAGGTAAAAGTCATAAAGAGTTGATGTGCTCATTTTTTTCCACAAGAACATGATAGTGCATAACTATCAGGTGACTAAAAGCCTCCTCTCCCTGTCTGCTGTTCCATTTTTCAGTTTCAGTTGCAAGATGATCAGGAGGGAGAGAAGGCGTGATTACCAGCACCTGTGGTCTGTCCTGGTCCCGGAAGTTGTGGTTCTCTCCTTGTTGCATTATTATTACGTGCCGTAGTGGGTGCTGGTGTTTGGGTGTGTGTGGGTGTCTTTTTCTCTCTCCCTCTGATCTCCCCAGGTGCTCCCAATCTCCAATCAGCGCCTCCATATAGGACATGAGGAAGGTTGCAGTCGCTCTCCCCTTATCTTAAGCTTTGTTTGACAAGTTGGCTGGTGAGCCCTTTTTCGTTGTGTTAATTAAAAGACCACTTTATGGCGTCAGAGATCAGTTTCCTCTCCTTTTTCTCTCGGCCGGTTATGTTGTGTGTCGCTACTTCCCTTTGTACCCCTATATTTACAAGGGAACGTAACATTTGCACAGTGGCAGCTCTTTAACCTGCATTACAGCACCTTCATATTCACTGACCACACTCACTAGAGGAAGTAGGGCTGTGTGATATATTGCTATTGTAAAAAAGATGTTTACTGAAAAGATTAAATGATACTAAGACTGAATAATACATGGTTTCTTATTTACAAGACTACAGCTCCATGACTTTACTCCAATGGGACGACAGACACTGACAGATTAGACAAGGCACAGCAAATAACCCCAATCTTGTCAATTAATGCTAGTGCCTCACCTGGTTTTGTTAGCATGTGCTCTATGGGCACAGCCCTGCTTTGCAGAATCTGATATTTTCTTCTGACTAATCCTATGACTCTTTCAACATGAATACGCACATTAGCTATTTTTCTTGTCTCTTCCACCTCGTATGCTGACAGCTGACTTTTCCCCCTGGTGAATGCAGGCATCTTTAGTGAAGCACAGTAAAATCCCACACTATCGGCAATATCGAACCCACGGTCTGCTAGGACAATATCTCCAGGTAACAGGTTTTTTAGGAGCCCACTCTGTATTGTGATCTGTTTATCACTAACTCTTCCTCCCCAGGCACAAGATATGTAAGTGACATAGCCTTGGGGAGCAACACCAATCAGAAATTTAACAGTATGGTGATGCTTGTAGTTTGACCATGTTTGTGCTCTAGCTAGTAAATTAGAGGGCCTCTCAATAAAAACTTCAAAACAGTCAACAATCACAGCAACTCTACATCCAAATGCCTGTCTGAATCCCATTGGCATTGTAGCTTGAAGTACATGTCGCTCTGGCCACTCAATTATAAATTCTGTACTCTCGTGAAGTATGTCAATTAACTTATGCCAAATTCTAGAAGCAGTGGAGAGAGAGATGTTGAACCTGAAAGCCAAATCTTTCAGAGGGAGATTTAGTCTCAGCCTCAGCCAAACTAAAATGAACTGTTCAAATGTGGAGAGCACAGACATAGGGCCACAGGTGATGTAGGGCTCGCACAGTTGAAAAACCTGAAGTAAAACTAAGAAGTTGGGGAGCCCGGTGTAAAACTTTGTTTTCTCTTCGTTGTTCTCAAAGGACTCCTGGTTGAACTTTGTGTCCAGTGCCTTTGTCCGAAGATCTCCCAGCTCTGTTGTGTTCTGTCTCAGAACATCTTCCATCCTCTCGATGTCCTACATCGTTAAATCAGTCTGGCATCCTGCATCTGCATACAATATAGCAGTAGCAAGCATAATTAGTTATTTAAAATAGTCAAATATGAATGTGAATTTTTGTGAAGTTATCTTTTTGACAACCTTTTTACAGACATGCAAGTTCTCTGTTCCAATTATTGCAGATTCTCAAGTTAGTACTCTATTTTCTAAACCTAATTCAAAGTTTGCATTGATTTTCGGACAATCACATTTGTAATATTTAATAATAATGCTGGTGGTTAATTTACCTTGTTGGTCATTTAATATCCCACTGGTGTCCTCTGGCTGTGGGCTGTCAGACGGGGGCTGCGTCGGTTCTGGGCTCTCGGTTGTCTGCAGGAGATCCAACAAAGCCTCTGCACATTCTGATTGTCTTTGTTGGTCTTCCTTGAGCTCCATCCTCTGCTCTCGTCGAAGAGATGCCTCTGATCTGGGCTTACTTGTTGTGTGGTAACCGAGGCTAACAGTGGGAGCCCAGTCTACCGACTCAACGTCACCCAAAGCGCTAGGGCACCCTAAAAAGTCCCAACAAAGTCCATATTAGACTACAGGTAACTTAAACATGATCAGTATTACTAAGTAAATACGCATTTAACCACAAACCAATAATACCTAAACAAAGCCACAAAAACCAAGTTAGCTAATACCTCTGATGAAGTGGTCGCTGCAGACCCGTGCATTAGACGACTCTGCTCCTCCCGACCGCAGATGTAGGTTTGAAAGCCATTTTTTCCGGCGTTCTTCGGTTAGCCTCTTAAATTGCTCAGCTTTATGGATGACAACCTTCGGCACTCGGTAAAACCTCTTGTTTTTCTCTCGGCCGGATCGATTGGAACAACCGTAAACTACACAACACACCGGCATTTTCACAATGGTAACAGCAGCTAGATCCTCTGTAGAAAATTACTTCCTGACCTCCAATGGAATTTCGCGCCAAAGGAACGCAACGGTGTGACGTCACGTGAAACCAAGCTATACTGTGTTTCACCACACATTAATTTAGAGGGGCGCTGTTTCAGTCTTTGTAAAATACTCACTGACAACAGCGGAGAGATGTTTTTTAATACAAATAAAAAATATGAAGAAATACCCAGCCTCCAGGAGAAAACGCCACTGGAGGCTGAGCAGAATATCCCCTGTGCTTCTCTAGAAGTTGTCTTTATGGGTGAAGTTAATTAACTTAAAATTACCATACTGCTTATAATTTATATAAGGTGTGTATTAATGGGTTTAACTAGAAGATGATAGATGATGGCATTTAATTTAATCTGGCATAATATGATTAGTCAACATCAGGATGAATTTGTCTTTTTCTTATAATTACAGGAAGCGGGAATGAGCAGCAGGAATCTGTTAAAGTCCTAGCAAAAAGGAAATTAAAAGAAGAATCTACAGTGTCCAAAGCACAAACCATCTCCTGGAAGTAATAGGTGAATTTGGATTTGTCCTGGATAGGATTTTAAAATACAACACAGACTTCAAAGAGTTTATAGATGTTGATAGAAGTGAGAACATCAGTAACTTTGACAGATTCCAAGTGCACTTTTCTGAAGCACCGGATCTTCAGCCTGTCCTAAGAGAAGTCTGTCAAACTCAGGTATACATGTACCATGCTTGTTAAATTGTGTTTCAAAAAATCACACAGGCCAGAACTTTACTTTGTGCTGTGCTTGCTCTTATTGTTTTGTTCAGCCAAGAACCAGTTCTTCTGAACGGCCTAACTGATCTACTTAAGAAGAAAATTCCAGAAGTATTTGATGAACTGCAAACTAATGCCATTCTTACCGAGAAGACCAGCCTCAAACTTGTCAAAGTTTGCATCTCTGACTTGGTGGAGAGGCATGGGTTGTAAGTATATGAATGTGAAATGTGTTTATATATAGGGGTTGGGACACTTTTTCCCTTAATTTCATTGCCCAACCATTTCTGTTTCGGGCCTGAAATTGTTCTTGTACATGTTTTACATTTAAGTTATTCGTATTCATATTCTGTGAACAATGTATTTTATTTTGTTAATAAAGTCCCTATCTTTCAAATTGAAACTGCTCTGCTTGCTAACTTGTATTTGTTGATACTTACTATAGGGATGAATACATCATTATTAAAGCTAATTAACTATAGATTCACTATAAGATCACCATAGCCAACTCTATAGTATTACTATAGTCAGGGCTGCACATAACTGGTGCGCAGGTGCGCACCTCCGCTAAAAAAAGAGCACCGGGTCATTTGAAAAAAGGCGCATTTGCGCACCAACATTGAGAGAGAGAGAGGAGAGGGAGAAGAGGGGGAGAGAGAAGGGAGGAGAGAGAGAAGAGAGGAGAGAAGAGAGGAGAGAGGAGAGAGAGAGGAGAGAGAAGAGAGAAAGATATTTGCGAGTTGCATATGAACTCAGGGCCGGCCCGGGGCACTGGCGTAATACCTAGGGCGCCAGATCTGTGGAGGCGCTGCGCTGGCAGTTTTGGGAGGGAAAAACATTTTTTTGACCGTTGGGGCTGATCCTAATTTTCGGCCTTGATGTAACGATATTCACAATTAAGTAAATGTACACCCTTTTCACCCCGGTTACACGTTTCATTTGCCCTGTACGATGGGCGCTGTAAGTGATGAAAATGGGGGATGTTGGCTTATCTGGCAACCGCAGCTCAATCTGGTGCTAGCTGCTTTAACAGATATAAGAAGAAGATGTTTCTAGAATAATGTGGAGAGAGAGTCCTCCCAGTCAGACTGAGAGGCTGATAATACAGCTCAGTGAGGTAAAGTAATCTTGAGTGTTTAGATAGTTAACTTTAGTCTAAGTTCAAACGATTTGGTCACAATTTATGTAAACACATATTTCCAAGGCACTCCTTTATAATTATTGGGATAAACAGGTTTGAAATCATTCTAATGTGTACTATAAGACAGTAACCAAAAATATCCTTTAAAACTGGAGAGATACATTTTTTTTTTTTAAGGTAAAATAAGATATGAATGAACAACACAAATAAAATAAGTTACATTCATTTGTTATTGGCTATGGTAGGTTATTGGTTATGTTCACATACTTATTTGATTACATCCACTTGTCTAAGATGACAACAGAGACTTTCGACCCAAACCCAGCTGTTGACTTGTGGATGCAAGCAGCTAATCACAGACTCAACCAGAGAGAAAGAAGTAGGCCTACATCATCAGCTACCATGTCTGACAGAGAGGAAGACAGTGAGGAGAACAGTCAGGAGGGTAGTGATGACAGCTTGTAGGATTACTGGTCGTGCTAATGTTGTCTTGTGTTCACCTCTGCATGTGTGTTCTGTGTTCACCTCTGCATGTGTGTTCAGTGCCGTGTGTCTGGCAAATAAAGACCCCCTCAAAAGTTACGGTTTATTTCATTTTAAGGATGAGCACCAAGCAACATCTCCAGGTGCTCCTTTGAGAACCAGGGCAAAAAAGTGATGTGCACCCCTGACTATAGTAATTTTCTGTAGTGTGTTCCAAAAAACCATAGAAATAATATATAAAGCACTATAGTGATACTACATAAAACTCAATAGTAGCTATAGTAATTTCCTATAGTGGCCAAAAAACCATAGAAATACTACAGGAAACACTATAGTATAACTAACTTCACTATAAGATCACTGTAGAGGAAACTTCTGTGTAGCTATGCAGTGGGAGTCACCGACTCAGGAAGGAGACACGGTAGGAGCAGTATAGCTTTGATGTCAAACACTGATGGTTTATTTGGAGTTACGGCCAGAGGATTCACATCACAAGTCCAAGAGCCAGAGGTTCTGACTTCACGGTAGAGTTGCCACGTCAATTCTGGAGAGCCTCTCTCTTGCCAGCCCATTTAACTGGTTCCACAGAGAGTCATCAACATGTTTTGATAAGATAGCTTTAGATAGTTTGGGCACACTAAGTTACCAGCTTCCGCCACTTATGGCCTTGCATATGTCATGCCCTGGAGTCCTCAGACAACAGAGAAGGAAGTGTCCCAGTGTACCCACAATACAGACCATCTGTGACCCAGTATTGACCGGTCACAGAATGGGAACAATAACATTATTGGCTGAAACAGCCTGTGTCCTTAAAGGAGGTAAACAGACGTCAGGGTTGGTCCTGTACGTCATATCTAGGAGTCTAGGACAATTATTTCCCTAACAATCACCATAGCCAACTCTATAGTATTACTAAAGTAATTCTCTATAGTGTGTCCCAAAACAACATAGAAATACTATAGCAGTTTTTTGTGGTATTTCTATAGTAATTCTCAATAGTAATACTATAGTGTTTTTTCGTAAGGGAACCCTTTCATCATGCCGACAAAGGAGCAAGTACAGCCAAATAGTGAGTTTCTAACCCCCTTTCCACCAAAATGTGACCGTTTAATGAGCATGGCATCAACTTCAGCTAAACCAGCTCATCCTTTCACCTCCATGGACTATAGCCACTCTATGCCAACCATCCCAAGTTACTAAGCTCATTCACAGTGCCTTCAGCCGCCAGTGTCACCATTAACACCCTGTATGCAGCAGCCTGCCACACTGCCTTGTAAAGTACAAGCTCACACATGCTCAGCTGTGCACTGTGGGACCGCACCTGGCCAGTGTGAGTGTGATCAGCCTAACATGAGGAGAGCTTGGTCTGAACCACGCAGCTCTGCAGCTCGTGCAGCACACAGAGAGGACTATATGGACACAAGTGATGAAGATGAACACCGTGGACACAGAGAGAGAATACCAACATTACGCCCAAGCCAGTTTGATGGGGCTGGCTCATGGAGAGGCTTCCTCTTCCATTTTGAAGGATGTGCTGAGGCTAACCACTGGTCAGAGAGGACTATGGCTGTGCATCTCAGATTCAGCTTGACTGGACCCGCGGCTGCCATCATCCACAAGAACCCCAGATCTGCTCGCTGGAGTTATCAGCGGATGGTGAGTGAGATTGAGGCGGCCTACGGACCGTGTTCAGAGCATGCTGCTGCCATAGGCATTGAACTGAGACAGAGAGTCAGAGGACCGGGGGAGGCCCTGCACCTGTTAAGAGATGACATCTATGAAAAAGTTTCAATTGTGTATACTGACCATAATGAGTCGGAGCAGGACGTCATCAGTGTGGAGATTTTCACCAACGCCCTTGCCGATGCAGAAGTGATCCAAAGACTACTGGAGGATAAGCCGCGCACCTTGGCTAGAGCCTACGAGATAGCCCACAGGTATGAAGCCACCAGACGGGCTGCCAGAGCCGTCACACAGCTAATGCAGTCTGGTTATCGCAATGCTGCAGAGCGGAGACCCAGGGCAGCTATGGTGCACGAAAATGCTAATGTTTCCGCCTGTATGGAGGCTTTCGGGGTGGCTGAAGAGTGGGCTGCGGAGCCCGCTAGCACCCAGAGTAAAGCACAGAGGTTTAACCAGCAGTGGTCGCCTAACAGAGCTAAACCTGTACAAATGAACTCTAGAGAAGTCATCTGCCACAACTGCTCTGGTACAAAGGAACTGTCCTTCTTCCCGAAAACGCAAACAGCACGCACCTAATAACACTCCAGCTCCTGACTCAGGTACGGTGGTCTCATGCAATAAAGGCTCTGATGATGACATGAGTATCCGGTAGGGGTGTAACGGTTCACAAACATTTCGGTTCGGTACGTACCTCGGTTTTTTGGTCACGGTTCGGTTCGGTACGTTTTCGGTACAGCAGAATTTTTTTTCACAAAACAAACCATATATATATATTTTTTTATTATTATTATTAAACTGTGAATAATGTATTCACTCAAATAAATACAAAATATAATAAAATAAACATTAAGGTGCAGCATTTCGATGAACTGAAATAATCTGTATTTGAACGGTACACTGTAAAAAAAGATCGTAATTTTACAGGAAATAACTGTAAATTTGTATAGTAATTATCATGTTTTTTTAAATAACTTGCAAAATCCTGTAAAATGACAGATATTAACTATAAATTAACAACCCAAAACATTATTTGAAGTATTTTGACAATAACAACAAATAACGTTTATTTCCTTTTTTTTTTACTGTAAATGTACTATATAATATTTACAGTATTTTTGCACTTTCAGAAAATACATGCAGATGTACGTAAAATAAAATGTTTTTATCTGTAATTAAATATGTAACTCGTAATATAAAAGTGTATTACTATTATAAGACTTTAAGATGTTCTTTGTAATTTTAAGGTAAACATAAAACTGTAAGAAAAGCGTAAAATAAAAAAAACGTAAAATGTAAGTAAAACATTTTTACATAATCATTTTCTCAATATTCGATTGAATCCAACAAAAACACAAAATATCCAATGTTGAAACAAAAGTAAATAAATATGTTTTCATGAAATTCCTAACTTACTATATTGTAAACATCTACAGTTGACAATATCATTAAAAAAAAAAATCATAGAAAGTGGAGAAATCTCTGCAGGGAGGACCAAGGTTTAAAACACACACTGTTATTTACTCAACAATAAGTCACAGTTATCCTTGTTTTATTTATGTTGCTGTGTTTTTTTTCCATTGGTCAATTTACAGTAATAAACCTTAGTTTTACAGTATAATGTATGGTTTTCCGAGCCAGAGCTACGGCACTTGAAATAGAATTCAGCCAAAACACGGCAGACAAGTCAGGCATGTTTGGAATGAGTCCACAACACTCCTGATTGGTTAATATAAACATCATCGAAGAAACCTGCCAATGAGAACTGTCCGTGCCTGTCGTTCACATTTGAAACATCCAAGTCAGTTTCAGCGGGTCTCCTCCTGCGAGCTACAGCTGTCTGTGTGTCTGCTACAGGAGTTTATGGATTCATATCGGGATCGTTTTACATCTACACGTTAAATATGAGCATCGGGACGTCAACAAATAACAGAAGACTTGAGATCTGGTGAGTCCTGCAACTGTAATGGAGTTAAACATGTATTTAGATAATCCTTACTTAGTTTGTGAATGTTTTATTTGTTATTTAAGGTTACGTTTCTTCTTCTAGTTAGCTGAGTTTCTTCCGGTTAAGTTGGTATGCATAATTAATAGGTTGTTAAATGTTAAGAAGCCCTGAGATGCTGTTTCTTGCAAGATGTTGCGCCCGGGAAACCCGGCTTAACATGCGGCTGCTAACGTTAGCTTACAGTTTATTGCAGTGCTGCCCCCCCCACCCTCTCGTCTGCAACACGGGAGAATTACACCTAAACATGCAGCGGGGTGTCACAGTGTTGTCGCCAAGTTTAATGTAAAGTTTCACAGCTTTCTTACAGCGGAATCTAGTTTGTTAATGTTCAGTACAACAGCTAGCATAGCATAAACAGCTAACCGCTAACTTGCTAGTTAGCTCTGCTCTATATATTACACGCTAACATGACTAGCTAATGTCACACTGTGTGAACTAAAATACGTGTTGTATTACTACATCATACATGCTTGGTCCAAATCACTGCTAAAATTAATTATTTTTGAAAATGTATAGTAAAGAAACACTCAGCCATGCATGAAATAACATAGCAAAAGAATACGGGTAATGTTTGACCCATGTTGTGCCTTAGAAGTGTAGTGATACAAACATGATTTTTATTCAAAAAGTAAGTAAGGGAAAAATAAAAATTAGAATTGGTGTTGATCCAAAACAGGCTAATTGAGGAATACCTGGGATCCTGAATGGTTGAAGTAATTTATTGCAAAGATATTTACAATTAAAACTAATTTGGGTCACTTTTGACACATGTTGGTTGTATGTTGTGTAACAAAGGGTTAACATGACGGCTGTGATGTTCACTCTTTTGACAGAGCACCAGTGGACAGTGAGGACTATGGAAGAGATGATGTGATTGCTTTGTGTGGAAAGCTGCTGATGGCAGCCTGTGTCCCTCATCAGTCTCTCCAGGCAGCACCCAGCTATTCTTCCATCATGCAGATGGAAATACTTTGATATGTGAGTAATAACTAACTTGTGTCTAACATAATATTGAATGTGGTTTAGTAAAGTATTTAAAAAATACCCCACATTGTACATGTACAGGACAATCAGACCTTGTTCAACAAAGATCATCAGACAATTGTTTTGTCTTTGAGGTACAGCCGCAGCAGAGAGTCTGAGTTTGAAGAAAACACTAACATTTTATTTAGTGTTGTTTAATCAATCAATATTTACTGGTCTTGAATTTCCTCACTGGATTACAAAATGCTCGAATCTTATTGTACAGGGACATTATGCAGATTTCATCACCTGAAGATAAAAATATAGATTCAGCGATATGTACCATTTTAAGGAAATAGACTGTTAGTGGTATTGACCAAAGCTCCGCAGCTGTAGCTAGGCGCTGCTAATGAAAACTCAAGTGCTCAATTTGTTGGTTTTTCTTTTTTATTAAGAATTGACCAAGCATATCTTCCTCTTCGAAATCCCAGTTGTACTTCGCTAACACGCAGTGCCTGGGAGGGTGCGTTTGATTGTTCCCACAATAGTGCGTGCGTGCGCTTGTGCTTCAAAGGTCCATCATACAAGATGTAGGGGATCTATTGGCAGCTGCTGATAATAACATCCATCATTATGGTTTACTAATAGTTATCACTTCACTTCCTCCTCCAGCATCTGGACACAGCAGGAACCTATGCCAGGATCCTGTTTGTGGACTTCAGCTCTGCCTTCAACACAACACTCTGGCTGGAGGCTGCGCTCCATCAGGACCAACACCTCTCTCCATCAGGACCAACACCTCTCTCCATCAGGACCAGAACCTCTCTCCATCAGGACCAGAACCTCTCTCCATCAGGACCAAAACATCTTCATCAGGACCAAAACCTCTCTCCATCAGGACCAAAACCTCTCTCCATCAGGACAACACCTCTCTCCATCAGGACCAACACCTCTCTCCATCAGGACCAACACCTCTCTCCATCAGGACCAACACCTCTCTCCATCAGGACCAAACCTCTCTCCATCAGGACCAGAACCTCTCTCCATCAGGACCAAAACATCTCCATCAGGACCAAAACCTCTCTCCATCAGGACCAAAACCTCTCTCCATCAGGACCAACACCTCTCTCCATCAGGACCAGAACCTCTCTCCATCAGGACCAGAACCTCTCTCCATCAGGACCAGAACCTCTCTCCATCAGGACCAGAACCTCTCTCCATCAGGACCAAAACATCTCCATCAGGACCAAAACCTCTCTCCATCAGGACCAAAACCTCTCTCCATCAGGACCAACACCTCTCTCCATCAGGACCAACACCTCTCTCCATCAGGACCAACACCTCTCTCCATCAGGACCAAAACCTCTCGCCACCTCAACAAGGCACCCCCCCCCCCTACAGACCGACGTTAACAGCAGCCCTGTCTGTGCACACGGAGACCGACTCGACTCTGTCGTCCGGTGATCTAACCGCCTTCTGGAAAAGTTTCACAAGTACGTCGGTACGCAAATGCGCTTTGTGACACAAGTGACGGTGCGCATTTCAGATTACGCACATAACCTGCGTACCAGTTATGTGCACCCCTGTACTTCAGCAAAAGTATTCTCCGTCGGGACTTCCTGCAACAACACCACGCCGTTATCAAAGATGTTCTATTGAGAAGACGATCACTACGTGACAAAAGTTTTCAAAACCGTGGCTACTGAAATCAATCTGACTAACTGCTGTCTGTGCAATTTACTCCGCGAGTTGGCAGACTTTATTTTGCTTACTTTAACATCATTTTTCATGGTGGGGCTAAGCCATTTCTTGGTATGGGTGTAGCCTACCCCAGCCATACCCTGGCGCTGCCACTGGTGGCACGTATGGGGCGGGCCATTCTGCACATGCCATTCTGCACATGCGTTAAATATGTTAAATATTTTAACGCAATTAATTCAAAAAATTGATTACCGCCGTTAACGCGATAATTTTGACAGCACTCATTTTAAGTTTTCAGAGTAATTGTTTCCTACAGAACATTTTGTGATGTCATTTTGTTGAACCTGTTTGATTGGAAAATGTTAGAAAAAAGCTGTAAGATAACAGTATTCTAGCTGTAGAACTTTAGGTTCTGTATTTATTTTAGTGTTTGATCATACAAATCTAATAAAAAAAATGTAAACTGTTTTTCTCATCAGAACTTTATTTAAGGTATTTTAATGTAATATTTTAAGACAATGGATTTTGAAAAGAGAGGAAAGTTTCCTCTAAAATCTTTAAGGACAATTTCTGTATACTAATTGCTTTTGCACTTTATTTCAGTTAATGTATTTTTACTTTAATTTAATGTTTTTTGTTTGGCAGCCGCTGCTGCCAGTCATTTGACCGTTTTTTTACGGGTTTTTTGCCCGTAGAAGTTTTAGTGCTGTACTTTTATTAAATGTTATTGACTGTAATAAGAGAGGATAAATCTGTAAAATTACAGTGTTTGCACGTTAAAATATTAGTGCTGTACTTTTATTAAATGTTATTGACTGTAAAAAGAGAGGATACATCTGTAAAATTAGAGTATTTGCCTGTAGAAGTATGAGTGATGTACTTTTATTTAAGGTTATTGACTGTAAAAAGAGAGTATAAATCTGTAAAATTACAGTGTTTTCCTGTAAAATCTTTAAGGACAATTCCCGTAAATTAATGGCTTATTCACTTTATTTCAGTTAAAGTATTTTACTTTAATTTAAGGGTTTTTGTTTGGCAGCCGCTGCTGCCAGTACTTTGACCGTTTTTTTACGAGTTTTTTTTTTTACAGTGTACTGTACTAGCACCTAAGCAGCCAGCTTGACATTAGGACTTGCTTGTCATTGTATTTTCATGTTTTTTTAAAGAAAAATGAACTTGTCCACATTGCTTGCCGAAAGGGCAGATCTGCTGGCACTAACAATGTCTCCTGATGTGGAGAAAACCCTCTCGCTAGGGACAGAGGTAGCAGATACAGCCAGGTAGCGCTTTGCTAACATGGCAACATAAGGATATTTGGTGTTTGTAATAGCTTTGGCTCGGTCTGAACTCTCTGCGAGTGGTGGAGGCTAACATGCTAGTGGGAGTTGGGTTTACTTTGCACTTCAGTCTTTTTTCTTTTGGTACCGGTGATATTCACGTTCGGGTGATGCCTTTTCAAGAGTGTGCAAGTTTGATGTATTGCCAGCCGCGTAACCAATGTTAGTTGAACAATGCCGACAAACAGCTTTGGTTCGGTCCACCTGTCTTTGTCCGTCATCCTTGTACGTAACTGCGAAACCAAAATGTTCCCAAACCGGAGACTTCAATGATGCTGGAGGATTTTCGAGCTCAACTTTATCTGCGTTCGCCATTAATTTTTGACAGTTCCTCAAATTACTGACTACATTTGAACGCATCCCTCTGACCAGCTCTCATAGTATGCCTCTCATCCAATTAAATGACTTGCTCGCTCTATGACGCGTTGAACCCCATGTGAGCAAATTACTCTGAATGCTGCGACGCAGCACCTGAGATTTCTTCCAAAAAGTTAATCACGTTCTCAATTTTTTACGTTTAACGTTATATTCGTTCGGTACACTTCGGTACACACCTGTACCGAACCGAAGGGCCCGTACCGAATAATTTCGGTACGGGTACGTGTACCGTTACACCCCTAGTATCCGGATACTGATACAGGGACATGAACTGTGTGCTCTGCTCGACTCTGGCGCCCGGAGGAATATACTCCCCCTCCGCCACTTCAACGCCATTCCTGTTGAATCGAGGCCTCAAATCCAGCCATCCATCGTACAAGTGTTACACGGCATCGGTCCTGAGGGCATCGCTGTCCGAGGGGAAGTCAACCTGCCAGTTCAAGCCGGAAGCAAGGTAACCAATGTGAACTTTATTATGGCAGACACAGCTGAAAATACAGAGGTTATCCTGGGGCACCCTTTTCTTCTGCAGTCACATGCTCACTTGGACTATGGTCGCAGGGAAATCACCCTCTTCGGTGAGAGAGTGCCTCGCTCAAAACCCAGCAGACAGGCTGAAGTGCACCTCGTCAGGGTATCCCGCACAACAGTATTGGAGTCGGGGTGTGAGTATGTGGTGCCTGGTACTGCCCGCCTTCGCTCTGCTGTTAATAAAGATATGATGCTGACCCCCACTAAAGGCTTCATTGAGAGACAACACGTCCTGGCAGCCCGCGTTGTTGTACACACCCGGCATTCCTCCAACATTCCCATGCGGATTTACAATCCTGGTCCTGCATCTGTTACTCTGAAGAGAGGGGTGGTGGTCGGAGTTCTTCAGCCAGCTGAGGTGTTGGGAGAAGTGGATCTCCATCTGACCAAGTCCCCAGTAACATCAGACCCCAATGACTTTCCTGTTATATCTGTGCCCAGTCATCTACAGGACATGTATGCAGAGAGCTGTGCTCACCTGTCTGAGGAGGACAGAGCCGGGCTAGCTCACGTGCTACGGAGGTTCGGTGATGTCTTCTCCACCGGGCCCACTGACCTTGGCCGCACCAGCTTAGTGCAGCACGACATACAGACTACTCCTGGGCAGCCTGTGAAGCAGCCGCCACGCAGAATGGCCAGAGACAAACAGATTGCTGCAGATCTGCAGGTACAGCAGAGCCTGGAGTCTGGTGTAGCTCGTCCCAGCAACAGCAGCTGGGCTGCACCTATCGTCATGGTGAGGAAGAAAGACCAAAGCCCGCGATTATGTGTGGATTACAGACCCCTTCACGAAGGGACTATTAAAGATGCCTATCCCCTGCCACGTATTCAGGACTCTGGACACACTGTCCACTGCCAGGTACTTCAGTACACTAGACTTGACTTCAGGCTACTGGCAGGTGGAATTGACACCAAGAGCCCGCAAAGCCGCAGCTTTCTGCACTCGCAAGGGGCTATTTGAATGGAACGTCATGCCCTTTGGACTGTGCAATGCACCGGCCACGTTTCAGAGGCTAATGGACAGAGTATTAGCGGGATTGCAGTGGGAGACCTGCTTGGTGTATCTCGATGACATCATTGTCCTGGGGCGGGATGGTTCCGAAATGCTAAGCCGGCTCAATGAAGTGTTCGCCAGGCTATGAGGAGCTAACCTGAAGCTGAAACCGTCAAAGTGCTGCCTTTTCCGGGAGAAGGTGGGTTACCTTGGCCACATTGTCTCAGCCCAGGGTGTGTCTACTGATCCAGAGAAGGTGAAGAAAGTGGCAGAGTGGCCTACGCCTCGTAACATCTCTGAGGTACGTCAGTTTGTGGGCCTGGCATCATATTACAGACGCTTTGTGGAAAACTTTGCTACAATAGCTAAACCTCTTCACGGGCTGACCAAAAAGTATGCACTATTTAATTGGACAGAGGAATGCCAGGAGGCATTCACAGAGCTGAAAGGACGACTGTCAACAGCTCCTGTCCTAGGCTACCCCCTTGACAGCGGCGAGATGCTTCTCGACACTGATGCTAGTGACTGGGGAATCGGAGCAGTCCTCTCCCAAATCCAGGGGGGTGAGGAGAGGGTGCTAGCCTATGGAAACAGGAGGTTGTCAACCACAGAACAAAACTATTGCACCACCAGACGCAAACTTCTGGCAGGCGTGGAGTTTGCCTGTCACTTCAGACAATACCTGCTTGGCAGACCATTCACTCTCCGGACTGATCACAGCAGCCTGCGCTGGTTAACCAGGTTAAAAGAACCAGAGGGACAGCTGGCCCGCTGGCTAGAGAAGCTGGCAGAGTATGATTTTCAGGTGGTTCATCGACCGGGGAGACACCACCAAAATGCAGACGCACTTTCCAGGAGGCCCTGCAGGGAGTCGTGCCCCTGCACAGTGCCAGAGCATGACAGCGAGCGACACCAGCATAAGGGGGTCCAGTGTGACCTGACAGACAGTACAGCTGACGTTGCCATATATACTCACACAGAGCAACCTCTAGTGGGGGTAGCTGAGCCAGAGTTTCCTCCAGTGGGGGTAGAGGATGCCTGCAGTGACAACAATAACAACTATGACCTGCTAAATCCAAGCATCAACTGGGTGAGTGATATTACCAACACCAGCTTATTCTCTGGTTGGACTCAAGAACAGCTGAGAATGGCTCAGGAATCTGACCCTGACATTGCACCAGTAAAAAAGTTGATGGATGAAGGGAGAGGCCGGCTGCCATATGCAGACATAGCACACTTCAGCCCCGCTACCAAATCATACTGGGCACAGTGGAATAGACTTTACCAGAAAGATGGAGTGCTAATGAGGAAATATTATAGCACTGAAGGAACAACGTTTTACCCCCAGATTGTGCTGCCTCATATGTACCGCAGTTCAGTGATAGAGCAGATGCATGATGGTCCTGTGGGAGGCCATTTTGGAGTAGAAAGAACTCTCACACGCCTGCAAACCAGATATTTCTGGTATAACATTAAAGACTATGTCACACTCTGGTGCCGCACCTGCCCCAGCTGTGCTGCTAAAGCTCGCCCGAAGAAAACTCCTCGAGCGGCTATGGGCACGGTGCGAGTCGGTGCCCCCATGGAGAGGATTGCAGTTGATGTGATGGGCCCTTTAAATCAAACAGAGAGACACAATAGCTACATACTAGTAGTGCAAGACTACTTCAGTAAGTGGGTAGAAGCCTATCCAATCCCAGACCAGCAAGCATCCACAGTGGCAGAAAAGATCGCCTCTGAGTGGGTGTGTAGGTACGGAGCTCCCCAGTGCTTGCACAGTGACCAGGGCACACATTTCGAGTCAGCTGTTTTCCAGGGGATGTGCGAGTTGCTGGGGATTGACAAGACTCGAACTACCCCATTTCACCCACAGTCTGATGGACAGGTAGAGCGCTTTAATGCCACTCTGCAGAAAATCCTGGCTACCACTGCAGACAGATGTCACTGGGATCTCATGATGCCTTATGCACTCATGGCTTATAGAGCAACTCGACACAGCTCCACCGGATTGACACCAAATATGATGCTTTTTGGAAAAGAAGTCACTGAGCCAGTCGACCTGGTCGCTGGTTTGCCACCTGACAATGACAATATCGACACTAACACCCCCCCTCAATATGTCATGAAACTGAGAGAACGTCTGGAGCTGTCTCACCAGCTGGCACGAGAAGCTCTTGGGAAATATGTTGAGCGAGCTAAAAGACAGTATGACAAAAACATTTGTCTAACCCAACACAAAGTGGGAGATGCAGTCTGGCACCTGATTAAAGGCACCAAAAGGGTTAAAAACAAGGTACGAATGTTTCTGCCATCCTACAAGGACCCTTACTTCATTGTAGGCATGTTGGATGACCTGATCTATAGACTCAAAAAGAGCTCCAGAGCCAAAGTCAAAGTTGTCCACCATGACAAGCTCAAGCCTTATTATTCCAGGACCCCATTAGACAACAGCTGGGTGTTCAAAGACACAGAAGCCTGGGCGCCTGTCGAGGTGCCGCTCCCTCAGCCAGACCTCAACTCATCTGACACAGTCATCGGGCCTCTCCACCTGTGGGACCCCCCATCAGACGCAGAGGATCCAGCTGTGGAGACCCTCCAGGACCCAGGTTCTTCACCGCCAGTTACGCCGAGCAGCAGCTGGCTTCATGACAGACTTCCTCTGACTCAGCGCCCTTCCAGGACCCCGGCCAGTGGTCCCCTACGGATTTCCACCCCTCTACAGAGACCCCAACGACTCTGCAGAGCTCCTGACATGTTAGGTGACTGGGTCAGTCACTAGGGTTTGGTAAAGTTTAACCTGAGTCAGGGTGTCAGCAGGTTAGTTCCTAACTCAGTAAAAGAAAAAGAAAAAAAAAAGAGTTCCAGAGTAATTCTATGCTCTTAAGCTAAAGTTATTTAATTATATTGTTATACATCCACAGTTTGTGGTTCTATTTCATTTAGTTGCCTGTGGTAATGAGTAATGTGGATACTGTTTTACTGCTTTGACACTTGATGTAATTGGTTAGAGAAACCAAACAGATGGTAAGATTGCTTGTTGTTGTTTGATAATTGTAATGCCAAAGAGCCACATCATATAGAGTGAAGTCACACAGTGTTTAATTTAACCCGGGTTGATTAACTACATCACGGTATGTTATGTACATCAGTATGTGTGTTTATACACCTTTGAAACGTTAAAAAAAAGGATCTATGCAGTATGCTTCGTGGATATTGTTAAGGACATTGCCTCATGATTCAAGCTGTTTCCACAGCAAGGAAGACGCCTTCAAGGACTGTGGGAAATGTGTTGCCATTAATGTTTCATGCTTTCCTTTTATAATGTTTATATGCTGAAGTGATGTTAAAGGTTGTTTTATCATCATCCAGAGTGGGGGTAGTGTTACAGGCTTGGCCTGTCACTTTAAGAGTAGCAGCCGCAAGGGGTTGTGGGTTTTGGAGTCTGTGTGTGTGTGAAATGTGATGGCTAAGGCGAAGTGCGGAGTTATGGAGAGAGAGACGAAAGTGGTCAGAAAATGAATAGTATCTAGTCTGTATGGAATACAGTGTCAATATAGCTTGAAGAACGTGAATAAACGGAGGTTCTTCCCACGGCACCCGAACGCCCCGTTTCCATCCTTTTTCCCCTCGAAATGTCTGGGCAGCTGGTTACCGGCTGACAACGTAGTCTAGGGGATTGCAGAAAAATCGTGCAAATTATGATACAAGCATCACATTTGGCACACTTGTTCTCCAAGTGGTACTAATCAAATCTGCCTGATTGGCCAATTGAAAATCCAAGATGGCGGCCATTTTCCAAGATGGCCGCCAGATTAGCCGCCCTAAAACCGTAATAATTCGGCACAGAAAGGGTTAATCAAATTTTAAAGGTCATAAATGGATGCGATAATTTAAGACCTTTAATTTGATACCTAATTTATGGGTCTACGACCACAGGAAATACTTTAACCCATTGGGAACCATTGTCGACTTTTGTCATCATGAGTGCACTTTGGGTCTCAAAGGGTTTTAATAAAGCACACTGACACATTTTTCAAGATGGCCACCAGATTGCCCGTTTTTTATTACGTAAGCTTTACCCCGGCTAGCAAATGTTCAAAGTTATTTATACCATGCCACTGGTCCTCCAGCTGCTACTGTTCACATCTGCAGAGTGATGTGCAGGGGAGCTCTGACTGAAAGCATTTGCATCTTCCTGTGCAACCTTTCTTACAGGAACACTTCGTCAGTTCCCGACAGCTCGCTGCAATAGGGGGTAGTGTTGTCCAACATATCTGCCATGTCTCTCCTTTCTGTGTCCATCCCCATTCAGCGGGACTGCTCGTGTCTGGATTGGAGATGGTTGCCTGGCCCCAGATGATCCCAGCCTGATAAGCCACACGCTTTGCATGTTCTCTGAGCGCTGCCTGTGTTGGTGGAATTGAGTTGTACGGCCTCTGCTTGCGGGCAAAGAGATCTAGTCTTGCTTCATCCACACCAGTGGTTGCGCTTGATCTGTCGTACATGAGGACAACGAATCTCTCCAGCTTCTGCAGGTCAAGATCACAAATCAATGTTGGATGCTGGCTGAGATTAGTGAATGTTTCAGAAACATCATCGAATACGTTCCAAGTCTGCCATGCAGATTTCTTCCCTTTCCCACGGAAGGCAGACACGACATCACATCCAGTGAACGCATGAAAGTATGGGATCCCTCTAGCTTTCTCAAGCCCTATTGCAGAAACTACCTCATGGACTGGAATCCATCGCATCTTGGCTCCTTGGCCAAAGGCAATCCACATTTTCTCAAGACCTAGTTCCTGTAAGGATGGCAGTACAGATATTGCTATGACTAGCACGGCCGTGTCATTAGCCTTAATGATAATAGACTTGCTCCCATCAGTCGTTGCATCCCTGGCGTGCACAAATATTCGACTGTCAGCTTCTTCATGAGAACATGGGGACACAGCATCCAGCAACTTCCCTGTGTTGCTAATGGCTTCTTCTCCTTTTGTGACAATTACTGTGCTTGTCGTCTCTGCTTCACACATCTTTTCCGCAAGGAAGTGAAACAGCTCAGTCTTGTTGCTGGCGCCCTGTCACTCTTCTTCTGATTCCTTGCCCTCTTTTCGACCTTGTCTCGGATTTCAGACTTGACTTCTTGTACACATCAAAGACTACGTCCACCCGCTTGTACCTGGCACCATAGGATTCAACCTTTGGGATTATGTCTTCTTTAGCATAGTCATCAAATGTCTTTGAAGTACGTGGAGGTAAGGCATTGATAAGTGCTGAGCCATCAATGATGATTGCATCTCCATTTGGTTCTGTGTCTGGGATGTTCACTTGCGCTTCAAGAATTTCAACCAGCTGTGACTTCTGACACGTATGAAGCTTGCCGCTATCACTGAGAGATGCAGGGTGCGACTGATTTTCGTGCTTGAAGAATTCTTGCAAGTTACACTGCCTGTTCTGGCACGAGATGAACAGTCGCGAGAATAACTGACAGTCGTCTTTCAGGACTTTCTCCTTAGAAATGTCCTTAGCCTGCTCTTGTTTGAAGAAAGAAGCAAGGTTTTTCTTTATCGGATTATAAAAAGCACTTTCACCTTCATCCTCTAGCCCCTCCATGAATGATTGGAACTGCTCTTTGCCCCGTCGGTGATGTGTTGCTACCATTTCAGCTAGAGTTGGGTCTGCAATGTTCTTCGTGTCTAGCACCAGCAGGTCGGCTGATTCTTCTTGGAATGGGTTGCCCATCTCCTGCATCACTGCAGAGAGTGATTTCACCTTTGCAAAGAAAGATTTCTGGGCACTCCTTGTCTGTTCGTGGTGTCTGCTGCTATATGTGGCATCTTTCATACCAGACATGGCCTCGTATCCAGCTACTAGACGACTAACTTCGGGTCCAGCGACCATCCACCTACGAAGTGCTGACGCGTCTTCTGTCAACCCAATTGCTCCTCCGTCACCTTTGATCACTGCATTATTTTGCTCGTGTGCTTGGTCGATCGCCAGGCCAGAGTATTCTCTTCTTGACTTGTGGATGGCAAAGTTCCCTTTGTGAAACTCTCTGGCCACATCTGGATGTTGTTGCTCAAGTGACATCATATCTCGGAGGTGAATTGGGATCCACCGCGCATAGTTGACATTGTTATTTGCAAAGAAGTAAGGCACCAGTTCTGAAAGTGCTTCACGGTACAAGTTGAAGTCTCCTTCTCTGAATGAGCGGATCAGGGTGAATATGGTGAGCTCCATGTTCAGCACCAGACTCCAGAACTGGAACTGCGGACTCTCTTTCCTCCGTTGTTCACACCAATCCTCAATGGTTATATCTGATATGCAAGACTCTTCAGAGCGGTAATCATGGTATGCCTTCTTCATCAGTTTGTACAAGCTGCATGCAGTGATCTGGTGTGCTTGTCTTGTCCTGGTGACACTGGATGCAGACAGGTAAGACTCTGCTGTACCAGATGAGGCCACCTCTGCTTCCACAATGGCACTGGTCCAGCCACTCTCCCGTAGTAATGTTCCTATCGATCTCAGTGCAGCCATTTCTATATGAAGTCCACCGAACATGATCACAAACTTGTCCTCTCCATATTCGGGCCACTTCCATTGTATTTGTTTTGCCAGAGCATATAACGGTTGATCAGCAGCAATGACAGGTGTCTGCCCTGGGTTCAGAAAAGCCACTGTATCACGGACCTTCGCCATGGCATGCTTGATCGTTGCAACAGAGTGAGCCTGATCTCGCCACAGAGGCATCATCGCTGAAATACTCACTTCAAATGGATGGCTCCTTTTCTGCGTTGCATGGTGGGCTGACCATGTGATGCTTACTGCATCAGCCACATCCTCAGTGAGGAAGACTTCCTCCAACCAAGAATATTCTTCCTTCAAGTGTAACCAGATCGACTCGGGTGCTGGTAAAGATTGGTTTGCTACTGGAGGAGGATTGGGTTTTTTCGTGATGTATGCTGGTCGAATATTGGTGTATGCTTCTGGAAGCTCTGGTACTTTCTTAACCTTCATTTCTGACTCTAGTTTGAGCGGCTCACGTTCATCGCCAGCATTTTCAGTGCTTGGATGTTGGAAAATGGACACACTTGTACCATGGAATGATGTTTGAGCTGTGGTCGCAGTCGGATTATGATCTATGTTGTCCACTGCTGCAGTTGTGAACAACTGCTTTCTCAAGACTGGGGGACAGATTACTCCATCTTGCACATACTGTGCAACAACTGCTTCTCCTAACTGTGCTGAGATTTCTAGGACTCTGTCGTATGATATGCTGAGCCCATTCTCATGGAGCATTTCAATGATTTGTCTCTTCCTCGTCTTGGCAAACACATACAGGCCCATGTAGACTGCAAAAGGTGGCTCACGGTCATTGGAATGCCTGTGGACATCCGTTCCTTCCTTATATTTCGCAAAGCAGTTGTACTGTAGGAGTTGCGATATAGAAAGGTCAGATTTCGATGCTCCATGCACGAGTTGGGACTTGATGTCAGCACCATGTTCGATCATACATACAAATTGCAGCAGTGATGGTGGTACAGCCTGTTCTAGGTCTGTGTCGTTAAAGGTGCTGCTGAAATTTGACTTTTGATGTAGCATATCTCGTCTTATTATCCCAGCAGCTTTTGCTTGGTGGATCGCTTCACCGTACTTGGATGCTTGTGAGAGGATTGAGCTTACATCATTTTCAAAAGCCAGCATAACATCTCGTCCTTGGTGATGAGCTTGCAGCTTGGGAATGTGAAAAAGCAGCTGGTCCTTGAGTCGAGTAGGATGAACATCAGGCGATTCAACACCAAGCTGCTCCAGCCTCTGCTTGTAAAGCATGGTCAAATTAGCAAGCTTCAATATGAGTGGATCACTACTATCACTGGCATTTTTCATCTCACTAATGTAGGTGACTAATTCGGAGAAAGCAATTGGATATGCTTCCTTCCAGTGCTCCTGTGCTTTCTCTTGCTCCTGCACCTTTAGGTAGGCTCGTTCTCAGTTATACAATGCCACCAAACAAGCAGGGTGATATTTCAGTTCTTGTGCTATGACATCTCCTACACTTAGTTTGGCAAGGAGTTTTCTATCACTGAGTGTTTTTGCACATTCGTTTATTCTGTTATTCACTTGCATTGTCATTGCTTCTCTAAGCTCCCCTCCTTTTTCGCAAAAGAAACATTCTTGTGTTTTAGCTTCTTGGACCTTTCGTGGGATCTTACTTCTACCGCCCTCATCACTAGTACCTGTAGGGGTTGATCTTTTTTCAGCTCTGTGTAACTTTGTGTTGTTAAATAGAAGCCTACAACTCTCATGATATTTTGCCTTCTTTTGTCTTAAGGTTTCATTTATCCCACCACCTTCGTCAAGTCTTGCAGGGTCTAGCTTGATTGGTAGTGCATTGAGTGAGTGAAACAGAGGAATATTCGTTGCCAAGTTCATATATCCATCATCGCCTCTTCTGGCAGGATTGCCCTGGGGGGACTTTAGATCTTCTTTCTTAACCTCCTGACATAGGCAACACTTGGTCCAGTCAGTGTTCCACGATTTTACAGTAGCACTTGTGTCCATGGTCAGTATGACGTTCAGGGTTGAGGGTTTATCCTTTTACCACCCTGTACGTGTATAATAGACACTTTCCTGTATGATAGTGTAAAAAGTAATTGAATGAATTAGCTAATTTCCGATAGCATAGTTAGCTTAGCTTAGCTTACACATTGAAATAACACACAATTAACCACAATTTTGAAACACATCACTTGGCACACACAAGTCAGTTTGTAAGTACTCACAGTCACAGATATCTACTCCGGATTAAACCAAAACGATGTGTGGCTGATAGAACTGGCTGCCACCATGTGCTCTCTGCATTTTGTGTCTACTCAAAACACACATGTCGCGCAAAATGGTGCCTTAAAGGCGCAGTACCGAATTTCGCCACCAGGGCGTTTCAATATACTATAATATACTTAAGTAACTACAGTGACATTCAAGTAACTGTGGAACTGTTAGTTATATATTTTTCTGCAATCCCCTAGAGACTAATACTCATGGTGACAAAAGTCGACAATGGTTCCCAATGGGTTAAAGTATTTCCTGTGGTCGTAGACCCATAAAATAGGTATCAAATTAAAGGTCTTAAATTATCGCATCCATTTATGACCTTTAAAATTTGATTAACCCTTTATGTGCCGATTTATTACGGTTTTCGGGCGGCTAATCTGGCGGCCATCTTGGAAAATGGCCGCCATCTTGGATTTTCAATTGGTTTATCAGGCAGATTTGATTAGTACCACTTGGAGAACAAGTGTGCCAAATTTGATGCTTGTATCATCATTTGCACGAAACATCACCATGTTGTTATTTAACAAAATAATGTTGCTTAGTCGAAAAAAACGAACGGGAGGAAATGCAGCTCGGCTCTCGATTTTTAATCCTAATTGAATCATCATCTTCACAACGATCATTTATGTTTATGTTCGCCGAATTGACATGAAATCACTGACACATATGAATATACTGTATTCAACTTCATTAAAACGTTATTATCGTGCCTAAACTCAGTAATTCACTAAACATATGTATATTTGAATGGAGCCTCGTCGGCAGATCAGGATCCCAACGCGTAGCGGAGGGATCTTGATCAGCTGAAGGGTGTTATTTTCCCCATAAGGATCAAGTCGCTGCCAATTATCCCGCTTATTACATGGGCACATTCTCAACAAAGTAACGACATGACTCCCAATATTAATTGAAATGCTTTTATGGATTTAGAAAATAGTTGTATTGATTTAAATTGACATGCATCCGCTAAGAAAAATAGTCCGTTGTTACCGTGTTTTAAACAGTCTGAATGAAACGGCAGCTCTCAGCTGTGTATTTACACAACTAATGGCCCATCAACCACAGCTCTCTCCCCCCTGATCTTTCTTCTCCAGCAGCTAAATTAACTGTAGGTTTAAACGCAGACTTTTGTTCCTCCATGTTTCGTTGTTATCGTTCCACTGAGCGGACCCGCACATTTTTTTCAAACGCTCCCTTTTTTGGTCCATCTGCGCGGTAATAGGTTTTGTGCGCTGTGATGATTCGGCTGTTCCTTTAGTAATGAATATTAAATGTTGTGAGGAAATCTTTCCACCAATAATTCCAATAAGTAATCCAAAATGTATTCACTTCAGGTTTACGAAAGTAACTGTAAGAGACTTTAATATTTTATTGAAAAAAGTGACATTGCACACACACATCACACAAATTGACCCGATTGGCGGTTCTAGTGTTAAATAAACTCACTAATGAATGAAACCATTTCAATACGCATTATTCTTATTCTTATCATTCTTTATGAGCGCAGAAAGTCTTAAAATCAGATCTGTTTATAAATGAAACCTGACGGCAGGCAGTTAGCTCTGATCACCTATGATAAATGCGCCACACCTAATCGCTGGCCATTCAGCCACAGAGCTCCCTCTATACAAATCACACTGTAGACGGTGTGAAAGCACCTATTGTTTTAAATGATGGTCGGAATGTGACCTGTGAGCCTTCTGAGTTACCGGGACAGCACGTTCTAAACTAAAATGTTCAATCAATAAAGTAACATCTTAATAATATCTTCATATTAATAATAATAATACATCATACAGTATGTGTCCGAAAGGGAGCAGGAGGAAGCAAACACAACAATATACTGCAAACGATTGTAAAGGTAAAAGTATGAGCATAACAAATAAAGTAGTGTAATGTAAACATTTACATTATTATGATTATTTATTATATAAAGACTATATATTATTGAATTACAAGATTAGATATACTTTAGTTGATCTAAAATATTGATGTGTTTAAATGCTCTTCAAAACACAACTGAAAGTCCATGAAAGTTGTCTTTCTGTATTTGTGAATGAAGCGCCATCTCCTGGTTAAAACCTGAAATTGAAAATCTGGCAACGCCCTCTTGGAAAATAGTGGGAGGGCTTAACATTCCCAGATGCTGGTCTGAGGCAGGTCGTAAGCTGGAGTCTGAAATGAGGTACTACATCTGTAATGGCTATTTTGCACATCCCTTTCAAGATGTTCTAAGGTTTATTGACATATATACACAACTACGGTGTAGTTATGCAATGAATGAAAAACTTGGGTCACAGGTTCCTCAACAGTGCATTACAAGACATCTATCAATATGTGTGTACCTCCACCATTAAACTGTCATATTCTGCACATTTCTTATTCTATCTACATAAGAGTATAATTAATGTGTATAATATCAGTTAAAATAAGTGCTTCAACATAGTTAACATTGCAGGAAAGCAATATATTAAACGTTAAGTACTTTGTCAGGCTTAATATTTATCTGTAGATAGATACCCCCAAAGTTTTTTTCTTATTTAAAAGAAGACCTTAACCTAAAGTATTGTTTAATGTTTAAATAAAGGTTAATTAGTTTGTCTGTTTTGCACCTCCTCATATTAATATCTTTGTACATCCTGCACTAAACTGTTTTATTGTAGAGATCACTTAGAGTATCTTCTTGATTTTTTATATTCTATATTTCTGTCATTGACCTTCTACTTTCCCCCTATGAAAGTATGTACTCTTAATATGTTTTTCATCAAATAACATTATTCGTACATGCCAGTGTTTCCCCGGATGGAGTCACAGCAGCGGTGCTAAGGCACGTTGGCCCAGCACAATGTGAGCGCGGAGCACAAGAAAGGCTCTCGAGGCCCAGTACCAGGCCGGTTCCAGACAAGTTGCTGCTCTAGGCGAGATTTTATATATAAAGAATAAATGGCAAAAACAGAAACTTATTGATTTTTGTGAACATTTGAAAGTAAAATGCTTCAATCTGGTGCACTTTGAGCACACAAGGACTAGAGACCTGATCTAGGGGAACTCTAAACACCCATATGAAAAAGATCAGTTTACATTTTAATAATTAAATAAGTATGTGAACACAACCAATAACCTTCCATAGCCAATAACAAATACATGCAACTTATTTTATTGTTGTTGTTCATTCATATCTTATTTTACCTTAACATTTATTTATGAATATTTGTGTATCTCTCCAACTTTAAACGATATTTTTGGTTTACTGTACTATAGTAGACATTGGAATGATTTCAAACCTGTTTTTATTTATCCTAATAATTATAAAGGAGTGCCTTGGAAATATGTGTTTACATCATTTGTAAACACATATTTGTTTGAGAGCCACTGAGATGACTTCTATCTAAACCCTCAGAGTCCCTAACCTCACCTGAGCTGTTTCTCTCTCAGTCTGACAGCAGAGCTCTCCTCCACTCTGGTTGTAGAAACATCTACTTCTTATATCCGTAAGCGGTGTGTCTCTCCTCACATCCTTTTGAATGAGTGATTTTAAAGTGTGCACTTTAAATGTCATGGAGCTAGGGATGTGAGGAAGAGGGCTTGTATTTATGAGCTTTTAAAAATAAAAAAAAGCAAATGTAGCAATGCTACAAGAAACGATATAAAAAATCAACAGGATGTTTTAAAGCTGGGGCAGGTAGTGGATACTTTCAAAAATATCTCCTCTGCAAAGGTCAACTGGGCCAAAAGTGAGGCCCTAGCAGTGGGGGAGTGGCCTGGTGGCCTCCCTCAGCTCCCAGGTGGGTTGACATGGAAGAGGGGTGGTCTAAAATATTTGGGAGTCCATCTTGGAGATGAGGTCACACTGGGGAAAAACTGGGAAGGAGTTTTAGAAAAGGTGGAGGGGAAGCTTAACAAGTGGCGCTGGTTGCTTCCCCTCATGTCCTACAGAGGCAGGGTGCTGGTCAACCAACAAACCCTAACCAATCCTGGTCATCCTCCGAATGTCCGTTCTGCACCGACAGAGACAATCACACACTGCTACCTGGACTCACAGACTGAAGCCTCTTTTCAAAACTGTGGGGAGGTTTTTACAGAGACTGCTTTTATTTTTGGTGCTGGCTACAAGAAACAGAATGCAGGGAAGTGGGAACTGTTGCATTTTATTGTGGGGCAGGCAAAAATGTCGATATATACAAAAGCAGAAAAAAGAAAATAAACGGTACAGCCGGTAATTAAAAAAAATGTGTGGGTACTAGGGGTTTCACCGACTAGTCGACTACCTTTACCACTAGTCGGCGCTGTAGGCCCTAGTCAACTAGTCGTGAAAAAAATGGAGGTAAACGAGGTGCTGCAAAATGCTTCAAAACACGTCCAACGTTCTTATGTATGGCAGTACTTCAACAAAGATGTAACCAACTCCACAGTGAAGTGTCAGTTGTGTACAGCTGTACCGAAGTACAACAAAAATACATCTGCTATGCGCAACCATCTGAAGATGAGACTCCCGCTGCCGACAGCTAGCACTAGCAGTAATGCTAGCACCAGTGAGCAACGGACCGCGTCAGCACAGGACAGAGGCAGACGAGCAGCAAGAAAAAATGGGTCTACAGCTAGGGTTTACTGCCAGCGGACACTGCATATCCCCACAATGGATAACCCACTGGAGTGTAGGGGTGTTGAAAATAATCGTTTCTACTAGGGATGCACGATATTGGTTTTTTGAATCCGATACCGATAACTTCCTGCTTCTCAAGACCGATAATAAAAAAAAAATTACGCCACTAATTATTTTAACGCGATTAACGCATGTGTATGTTTTTTCCTCGGCCGCCCCGTAGTTTCAGAGCGCATCGAGTTTAAAATACCATCCACAAGCTGATGCTGACAGCCCCGCTCCTGCCGCCCGCTTGCTGCAGACCACACTTCCACGCTCACCGGCAGGCACCGACTGGCCATCTGGAGGACCGGGAGGGTGTGTGTATGTGTGGCCCGAGCGAGCGAGAGACTTTACATCAGGGGTCCCCAAACTTTTTCCTGTGAGGGCCACATAACTTTTCCCTTCTCTGATGGGGCCGGGTCAGTTTGTAACAGAAAAAGTGTGACGATCGCATGGGTGTCTAAACGTAAACATTTATTGTTTTCTAGAAAGCCACACATAACCAAATATTAATAACCCTTTCCGGGATCTTCACAGAAAAAAAGTCAGGAAATAAATAATAACACTATTAATGAAATAAATAACACTATTTATGAAATAAATAATAACCAAATAACCCTCTCTGGGTTCTTCACAGAAAAAAAGTCCATTGAAAATTACTGTAACTTTCTGTTGTGCCGTGCACAATCTTAACAGGTAAAAGTTTAGCTTAGTAGTCAGAGCAGAATCTCTCAAAATAAACGTGGATTTACGTAAAAAAAACTATTTTTTCGGGGTTCGGGTGTTTTGTTTGATTTTAAACAAACAAAGTCTTGGCTTTCAGAATATGAAACTTTTATTTCCAATTTATTTATTTCTCACTCGCAATCTGCTCTTCCGCAGCGCCGCCCCCCTCACTCCGCTGAAATTATGAATGTAAGAGTATAGTAATCATAGATAACACGGCAGGGTCCGTTACAGTTTGTTTTCATCTGATTTCAATTAAACAAAGTCTTGGCTTTCAGAATATTAAACTTGTTTCGGCAAATTCAGATGATAAATACAACTTTGAAGCTTCGGCATAATTCCAACGGAGAACGGAGTAACTTGACGTCACAGCAGGCATAACAACAGCCGGTGTTTCTCGTGAGTGTTTTCCCCGGGAAACAAACACAATACACACAAACGCAAAATTACACAAGCACACACACTCACACACACACGTATACACTTATGGTATACACACACACTCGCGAGCTTCCCCTCCAAACAAAAATATCTTCCCTCGGTAGTATTTTGATCATTTGCTAATAATCAATCAGATCGATGGATTCCAGAGAAGAGACAACTTTGAAGGCCTTTTTCTCAAAATGATGACTCGGTGACAGTCATTATATAATGTGACATATTTCGCTTAATATTTGAAGTACAAAAACAATCCTGATATCATTAGAAAGCTAGGAATATCCTCTTTCCAACAGTGTATACAACTCAAAAGGTGTCTTCGGGTCAATGCGACTGATTTAGATAGAGCAGGTCACAACATTTTGACAGGGGCTAGTCTAGGATTCGCGTGGCCAGACTGAAAAAAAAAAATATATATATATTGTTCAGGGGGCCGGGCCAAATGTGGAGGCGGATAGGGAGCGCAGGATTTGTGAAGAACTCCCCTCTTCCTAAACCACTAATACCACAGTACTGGCAAAACGGGAGGAGCCGAGTGAAAAACAAGCGCCCCTCATCCCAATCCACCCACACCGCAGTATCTTTTTCTTTTTTTTTTACCCAAAAAATATATTGTATATTATCGGGGCTATTAATACTGGTATCGGGTTTATCGGGATGATGTCATAATTCCTAATATCGGACCGATAATTATCGTGCATCTCTAGTTTCTACGATGCATTGCGATGCGGACGTGGACGATTCGGTCTCGATGCAGTGACGGAAGATAATCGATTATAGCGTAGTAGGCCTAACGTTGCTTCCTGATTTTCCGGCCGCAGCTTTACTATAAAAAAATGTTTTCTGTCACTTTAATATCAAATCGGTCGGTGACGCAGAGATCAGGGAACAGACGTGACAGCGGCACAGCAACACCAAACACGGAGCAGTCTGCTTTCTCCACCAACACAAGAACACCAGTCCAGAACCAACAGCAGAAGGACCCGCTCTGAATCACTCCGTGTCGCTGCGGTTCAGAGACACAGGGATTTATGTTTTTCAAAGATAATCGCGTTACAATCATGTCAGGTTTTTGGTGGATTTAATGAAGTCTTGGATTGCAGAGTATGAATGTCCTCTAGCAATTTCCAGACGATATATACGTGTGTAAAGTTTGTGAAGGCAGGAGGAAAAAAGCTTCCGCGATCACCGTCTCCTCTGTTCTTCTAAGCCCCGCCCCCTCCCTGAAAATAATGAGTGACAGGCTGATAGTGACCCGATAGAACCTTTATTATTCACTTAATCACTGAGATATAATGAAGCTAACTTAATCTCATACATTCATGGGATTTATGTAACAGTAAGACAGAGAATGTGAGTGTGCACCCACATGCAGTATTTTAGTTTATATGCTGTTGTAAATACTCCTGTTGTCTGCTGTGTTCAGACTCATGTCCTGTGTGTGATGCCACATTCAGGACATTCAGTGTCCTTTCTTTAACAGAAGGCCGTTGCTAGAAGCTGCAGCTCGACTGCAGAAGCATTATTTTTTTGTTTTTGAGGATGGAACAACTTCACACACAGATATAGGGAGGCTAGACCTACAATTCATTTATTTTGGTTCATAAATTAATGTCAAGACATTTATGTTATTGATTTCTGAAGCACTTTCTAAATAATAAAAAGAGAGTTCATATGTATTTACTGCATGTATGCATTGATGAAAAATAAGCCATGTGCAGTAATATAGAAAATTGAGGATGCAACGCATTGGTATGAATCGTGATGCATCAGGATATTGAATTGAATCGAAGACAGGATAATCGTAATCGAATCGAATCGTGAGACCAGTGAAGATGCACAGCCCTATTGGAGTGGTGGGCAGAAAACGTGCACCGCGTCCCCCGTTTAGCCAAGCTTTCGAGGAGCTACCTGGCTATTCCAGCCACAGGCACCCCGAGTGAGAGGGTTTTTTCCCTGGCAGGCAACACTGTCACCCGAAAGCGGTCAAGCCTCCTTCCCTCACATGTCGATGCGTTCAACGCAAACCAAAAATCTGGAAAGGTGGACGTTATCGTGGAGGACAGCAAGTAAAGTGTTGCGCAATGCGCTGTTGCGCACTGGATTTACGTGGCATTTCAGTAAACAGAGTTTTTTGCTGTCTATTTTTGTGAGTCCAGTTACTGTTTGTTATTTACTAAGTCCAGTTACTGTTAGTTATTCACTAAGTCCAGTTACTGTTAGTTATTCACTAAGTCCAGTTACTGTTAGTTATTCACTAAGTCCAGTTACTGTTAGTTATTCACTAAGTCCAGTTACTGTTAGTTATTCACTAAGTCCAGTTACTGTTAGTTATTCACTAAGTCCAGTTACTGTTATTCACTAAGTCCAGTTACTGTTAGTTATTCACTAAGTCCAGTTACTGTTAGTTATTCACTAAGTCCAGTTACTGTTAGTTATTCACTAAGTCCAGTTACTGTTAGTTATTCACTAAGTCCAGTTACTGTTAGTTATTCACTAAGTCCAGTTACTGTTAGTTATTCACTAAGTCCAGTTACTGTTAGTTATTCACTAAGTCCAGTTAACTGTTTGTTATTCACTAAGTCCAGTACTGTTGTTATTTACTAAGTCCAGTTACTGTTTGTTATTTACTAAGTCCAGTTACTGTTAGTTATTCACTAAGTCCAGTTACTGTTTGTTATTCACTAAGTCCAGTTACTGTTAGTTATTCACTAAGTCCAGTTACTGTTAGTTATTCACTAAGTCCAGTTACTGTTAGTTATTCACTAAGTCCAGTTACTGTTAGTTATTCACTAAGTCCAGTTACTGTTAGTTATTCACTAAGTCCAGTTACTGTTAGTTATTCACTAAGTCCAGTTACTGTTTGTTATTCACTAAGTCCAGTTACTGTTTGTTATTTACTAAGTCCAGTTACTGTTTGTTATTCACTAAGTCCAGTTACTGTTAGTTATTCACTAAGTCCAGTTACTGTTTGTTATTCACTAAGTCCAGTTACTGTTAGTTATTCACTAAGTCCAGTTACTGTTTGTTATTCACTAAGTCCAGTTACTGTTAGTTATTCACTAAGTCCAGTTACTGTTTGTTATTCACTAAGTCCAGTTACTGTTTGTTATTCACTAAGTCCAGTTACTGTTAGTTATTCACTTAGTCCAGTTACTGTTAGTTATTCACTAAGTCCAGTTACTGTTAGTTATTCACTAAGTCCAGTTACTGTTAGTTATTCACTAAGTCCAGTTACTGTTAGTTATTCACTAAGTCCAGTTACTGTTAGTTATTCACTAAGTCCAGTTACTGTTTGTTATTCACTAAGTCCAGTTACTGTTAGTTATTCACTAAGTCCAGTTACTGTTAGTTATTCACTAAGTCCAGTTACTGTTTGTTATTCACTAAGTCCAGTTACTGTTTGTTATTCACTAAGTCCAGTTACTGTTAGTTATTCACTTAGTCCAGTTACTGTTAGTTATTCACTAAGTCCAGTTACTGTTAGTTATTCACTAAGTCCAGTTACTGTTAGTTATTCACTAAGTCCAGTTACTGTTAGTTATTCACTAAGTCCAGTTACTGTTAGTTATTTACTAAATCCAGTTACTGTTTGTTATTCACTAAGTCCAGTTACTGTTTGTTATTCACTAAGTCCAGTTACTGTTTGTTATTTACTAAGTCCAGTTACTGTTTGTTATTCACTAAGTCCAGTTACTGTTAGTTATTCACTAAGTCCAGTTACTGTTAGTTATTCACTAAGTCCAGTTACTGTTAGTTATTCACTAAGTCCAGTTACTGTTAGTTATTCACTAAGTCCAGTTACTGTTAGTTATTTACTAAGTCCAGTTACTGTTTGTTATTTACTAAGTCCAGTTACTGTTTGTTATTCACTAAGTCCAGTTACTGTTTGTTATTCACTAAGTCCAGTTACTGTTTGTTATTCACTAAGTCCAGTTACTGTTAGTTATTCACTAAGTCCAGTTACTGTTAGTTATTCACTAAGTCCAGTTACTGTTAGTTATTCACTAAGTCCTGTTACTGTTAGTTATTCACTAAGTCCAGTTACTGTTAGTTATTCACTAAGTCCAGTTACTGTTAGTTATTCACTAAGTCCAGTTACTGTTAGTTATTCACTAAGTCCAGTTACTGTTAGTTATTCACTAAGTCCAGTTACTGTTTGTTATTCACTAAGTCCAGTTACTGTTTGTTATTCACTAAGTCCAGTTACTGTTTGTTATTCACTAAGTCCAGTTACTGTTAGTTATTCACTAAGTCCAGTTACTGTTTGTTATTTACTAAGTCCAGTTACTGTTTGTTATTCACTAAGTCCAGTTACTGTTAGTTATTCACTTAGTCCAGTTACTGTTAGTTATTCACTAAGTCCAGTTACTGTTTGTTATTTACTAAGTCCAGTTACTGTTTGTTATTCACTAAGTCCAGTTACTGTTAGTTATTCACTTAGTCCAGTTACTGTTAGTTATTCACTAAGTCCAGTTACTGTTAGTTATTCACTAAGTCCAGTTACTGTTAGTTATTCACTAAGTCCAGTTACTGTTAGTTATTCACTAAGTCCAGTTACTGTTAGTTATTCACTAAGTCCAGTTACTGTTAGTTATTCACTTAGTCCAGTTACTGTTTGTTATTCACTAAGTCCAGTTACTGTTAGTTATTCACTAAGTCCAGTTACTGTTTGTTATTCACTAAGTCCAGTTACTGTTAGTTATTCACTAAGTCCAGTTACTGTTTGTTATTTACTAAGTCCAGTTACTGTTTGTTATTCACTAAGTCCAGTTACTGTTAGTTATTCACTAAGTCCAGTTACTGTTAGTTATTCACTAAGTCCAGTTACTGTTAGTTATTCACTAAGTCCAGTTACTGTTAGTTATTCACTAAGTCCAGTTACTGTTAGTTATTTACTAAGTCCAGTTACTGTTTGTTATTTACTAAGTCCAGTTACTGTTTGTTATTCACTAAGTCCAGTTACTGTTTGTTATTCACTAAGTCCAGTTACTGTTTGTTATTCACTAAGTCCAGTTACTGTTAGTTATTCACTAAGTCCAGTTACTGTTAGTTATTCACTAAGTCCAGTTACTGTTAGTTATTCACTAAGTCCTGTTACTGTTAGTTATTCACTAAGTCCAGTTACTGTTAGTTATTCACTAAGTCCAGTTACTGTTAGTTATTCACTAAGTCCAGTTACTGTTAGTTATTCACTAAGTCCAGTTACTGTTAGTTATTCACTAAGTCCAGTTACTGTTTGTTATTCACTAAGTCCAGTTACTGTTTGTTATTCACTAAGTCCAGTTACTGTTTGTTATTCACTAAGTCCAGTTACTGTTAGTTATTCACTAAGTCCAGTTACTGTTTGTTATTTACTAAGTCCAGTTACTGTTTGTTATTCACTAAGTCCAGTTACTGTTAGTTATTCACTTAGTCCAGTTACTGTTAGTTATTCACTAAGTCCAGTTACTGTTTGTTATTTACTAAGTCCAGTTACTGTTTGTTATTCACTAAGTCCAGTTACTGTTAGTTATTCACTTAGTCCAGTTACTGTTAGTTATTCACTAAGTCCAGTTACTGTTAGTTATTCACTAAGTCCAGTTACTGTTAGTTATTCACTAAGTCCAGTTACTGTTAGTTATTCACTAAGTCCAGTTACTGTTAGTTATTCACTAAGTCCAGTTACTGTTAGTTATTCACTTAGTCCAGTTACTGTTTGTTATTCACTAAGTCCAGTTACTGTTTGTTATTCACTAAGTCCAGTTACTGTTAGTTATTCACTAAGTCCAGTTACTGTTTGTTATTTACTAAGTCCAGTTACTGTTAGTTATTCACTAAGTCCAGTTACTGTTAGTTATTCACTAAGTCCAGTTACTGTTTGTTATTCACTAAGTCCAGTTACTGTTTGTTATTCACTAAGTCCAGTTACTGTTAGTTATTCACTAAGTCCAGTTACTGTTAGTTATTCACTTAGTCCAGTTACTGTTAGTTATTTACTAAGTCCAGTTACTGTTAGTTATTCACTAAGTCCAGTTACTGTTAGTTATTCACTAAGTCCAGTTACTGTTTGTTATTCACTAAGTCCAGTTACTGTTAGTTATTCACTAAGTCCAGTTACTGTTTGTTATTTACTAAGTCCAGTTACTGTTAGTTATTCACTAAGTCCAGTTACTGTTAGTTATTCACTAAGTCCAGTTACTGTTTGTTATTCACTAAGTCCAGTTACTGTTTGTTATTCACTAAGTCCAGTTACTGTTTGTTATTCACTAAGTCCAGTTACTGTTTGTTATTTACTAAGTCCAGTTACTGTTAGTTATTCACTAAGTCCAGTTACTGTTTGTTATTCACTAAGTCCAGTTACTGTTTGTTATTCACTAAGTCCAGTTACTGTTAGTTATTCACTAAGTCCAGTTACTGTTAGTTATTCACTAAGTCCAGTTACTGTTAGTTATTCACTAAGTCCAGTTACTGTTAGTTATTCACTAAGTCCAGTTACTGTTTGTTATTTACTAAGTCCAGTTACTGTTTGTTATTCACTAAGTCCAGTTACTGTTAGTTATTCACTAAGTCCAGTTACTGTTAGTTATTCACTAAGTCCAGTTACTGTTAGTTATTCACTAAGTCCAGTTACTGTTAGTTATTCACTAAGTCCAGTTACTGTTTGTTATTCACTAAGTCCAGTTACTGTTTGTTATTCACTAAGTCCAGTTACTGTTTGTTATTTACTAAGTCCAGTTACTGTTAGTTATTCACTAAGTCCAGTTACTGTTTGTTATTCACTAAGTCCAGTTACTGTTTGTTATTCACTAAGTCCAGTTACTGTTAGTTATTCACTAAGTCCAGTTACTGTTTGTTATTCACTAAGTCCAGTTACTGTTAGTTATTTACTAAGTCCAGTTACTGTTAGTTATTCACTAAGTCCAGTTACTGTTAGTTATTCACTAAGTCCAGTTACTGTTTGTTATTCACTAAGTCCAGTTACTGTTTGTTATTCACTAAGTCCAGTTACTGTTAGTTATTCACTAAGTCCAGTTACTGTTAGTTATTCACTAAGTCCAGTTACTGTTTGTTATTTACTAAGTCCAGTTACTGTTAGTTATTCACTAAGTCCAGTTACTGTTTGTTATTTACTAAGTCCAGTTACTGTTAGTTATTCACTAAGTCCAGTTACTGTTAGTTATTCACTAAGTCCAGTTACTGTTAGTTATTCACTAAGTCCAGTTACTGTTTGTTATTTACTAAGTCCAGTTACTGTTTGTTATTCACTAAGTCCAGTTACTGTTTGTTATTCACTAAGTCCAGTTACTGTTAGTTATTCACTAAGTCCAGTTACTGTTAGTTATTCACTAAGTCCAGTTACTGTTTGTTATTCACTAAGTCCAGTTACTGTTAGTTATTCACTAAGTCCAGTTACTGTTTGTTATTTACTAAGTCCAGTTACTGTTTGTTATTTACTAAGTCCAGTTACTGTTTGTTATTTACTAAGTCCAGTTACTGTTTGTTATTCACTAAGTCCAGTTACTGTTTGTTATTCACTAAGTCCAGTTACTGTTAGTTATTCACTAAGTCCAGTTACTGTTTGTTATTTACTCAGCCATGTAACACAAATTAAAATGCAGTGTTTAATGTAACTATGAGTTCCAATATAAAATACAGTTGTACACCTCTCTTTGTGTGTCTTTATTATGACGTAACGACTAGTCGACTACTATTTTGAAAAACGTGTCGACTAGTAAATATTGGTAGTTGTGAAACCCCTAGTGGCTGGCGCCCCCTAGCAGAGTGGCGCATATTTCAGCAGCGCCGCCACTATTTGTATATAGCGGAAACACTGTATGTCAAAGCACACAGTGAACAGATGTACAGATATACAGATGTACAGCGAGTATTTAGGGACTTCGCTTCTCGAGAGTCTTCGACAAGCAAGTCGACTCTAAGGCATTGTCACTGTCATCGTCAGCAGAATCGAGGAGAGTCTCCTCATTCCGTTCTTTCTCCCGTTTATTCGCCCGCTCCAGCAACCCAGCCTGGAACTTTACATCGGATTCATCCTCACTGGTGGTATAATGGTAAACCAGAGTGTATTCGTTATCGCTGAACTCGGGACAATGGACTGGAGCTCGCCCTGCCTTAGGCTGTGTTGGAGCGGAGGACGTCTTTGGCTTTCGCTTTGGCTTTCGCTTTGGCTTTCGCTTTGGCTCTGGAGCTGGGGGAGGGGAGGATGTCTTTTGCTTTTGCTTTCGCTTTCGCTTTCGCTTTCGCTTTGGCTCTGGAGCTGGCTCTGGAGCTGGCTCTGGGGGAGCGGAGGATGTCTTTCGCTTTGGCTCTGGCACTGGTTCTGGAGCTGGCTCTGGAGCTGCCTCTGGAGCTGACTCTGGAGCTGGGGGAGTGGAGGATGTCTTTCGCTTTCGCTTTGCCTTTGGCTCTGGTTCTGGAGCTGGCTCTGGAGCTGCCTCTGGAGCTGGGGGAGTGGAGGATGTCTTTCGCTTTCGCTTTGCCTTTGGCTCTGGAGCTGGCTCTGGAGCTGGGGGAGTGGAGGGACCTGCTGCTTCAGCTTCTATCCCGGCCCCGGAGTCTGGGTGTTCATCATGAGCACCATATTTCACATCCAGTGTCGTTATCATGTGTACTGGGGGGTCCATCTCCCGGAGCTCCCTCAGCATTTTAAGCCCCACCTTGCGTTTCACTTCTTGCAGTGACAAGTCTGCTTCTTCTCGGCTGAGCTCCGGGTGGTCACACTCGAGATGCCGGTCCAGCCTGGTGCCATGGTATGAACAACCAACAACAGAACAGGGCTCCAGGCGAATGTTAATTCTTCCATGGGCCATGCGTAGGAGAATGTTGCGTTCATCTTTATTCAGGACTAGGTGCCTGACCACTAAGTGCCTTGAGAGAGTGTAGTATTGCAGGTGACACAGCGGGCATTCTGGTATCATCTTGGACAGCATCTTGGAAGTCAATCAATCAAGCCTGTGGAGACACAAGCAGATTGAAATCGATTAAAAATCTATTGAAAGGTACGCTTTTTTGGGAGATGGGAGGCTCCATCTGCGTTCAACACCGCTGGGTAAATGATATTTACCGGGAGAAGGGGGGCTCCGACTCCAATCCATACCAGCATTGAGCTGTAGAGTGCCCCGAAGAACCAGGCCGACACTCATATCCGAGGCATCAATTCATGGTACTCACCCAGCAAATGAGTCGCAAACTGACCCGTAACCAGGCGCCAGTATGGAGGACCGGGGGCTGGAGGACCGGGGGGCTGGAGAAGAAGATAGGATAATTGATCCATACAGGCTTTAGAAGCAACACGGGAATCAAAAAAGCCAGCCGATTGCACCCCCCATCTCAGCGCCAAAGGGTTGAGCTTTTTCGAGCCCCTCCTCCGTTGGCACTCAGTCATTTTTTAAAACTTCATTTTTTATTATTTTAAGATATAATTAACCGTTTTCTTCACTTTTTTCTTCTTTCCACAGGTGGGGGCGCATGGCAGGCCGCCTATGAGCTCCCAAATTCGGCCTGGAACCTCCAGGATTTGTGGGCTAAGCTCCACAAACTGACAAAATCACCCAGAAATGTCACTTTTCTAGCCCAACAATATATAATACAAATACATTTAAATAGTAAAAGATACAATTGTGCTCCGAATTACCCGGAATTTGATTTATATAGCCCCATGATAGTGATTAAAAATCATTTTCATGGAAAAAAGTGTTAAAACGCCTGATTAAAGCATATGCAGGTCCCAGTGAGCTCCAGACTATGTGCATTGTGTTAGGGAACCATATTATTGATAAAATAAATCATTTAAATGCAAAAATAATGATTACAAATCATTTTTAGGGGGACAATTGTGGAGAGGAGCCTGAAAATGACTCTTCAGCACCCCGGAGAAGCAGGGTGTGAGACTCACAGACCCCCACACACCCAGGGACCCCCACACACCCAGGGATTCACACACCCAGGGACCCCCACACACCCAGGGATTCACACACCCAGAGACCCACAGAGACAGAGACCCACACACTAGAGATGTCCCGATCCGATCACGTGATCGGGGATCGGAGCCGATCACGTGATTTTCAAAAGATCGGAATCGGGAGAAAAAAATCGGGGATCGGGATTTTTTTTTTTACTATTATTTTTTTATAAAATATTTTTATTATTTTATTTAATGTTACAAAACAAAAATGACCATGTTCACGTCTTAAAGTCATCCTGAGGACTTAGTTTTGGTTTAAAATGACACAACATCATGTATGTGTTGCTTCTGTTGGGCTTGTTTTCAGACCTGGTTGTTTATTCCTCTCAAAGCAACAGAGTGGGCGCAGTGTCTGATAGTAGCAGCTAACGAGAGGCTACGTCCAGCTGGTGACTCGGGAGTCGGGACAGAGAAAATGTCAGGAGTTTGGAAGTATTATAAAATTGAAAGCGAAGGCAGTGTAACAGCCAGATGCAATGTTTGCAAGGCGGAGGTTCCGCGTGGTGGAAAGAACAGAGCTACGTTCAACACGACCAATCTAACACGCCACCTGAGAAACAAACACCAACAACACGACGAGGACACAGCGGCCACTCGGGGAACGGCACAGAAACAACCGACACGTTCAGAGACTTTTAAAAAGGAATGAGAAACTGCCCCAGAACAGTGAAAAGGCCAAAAGAATAACAGCCAAGATAGCTGAACTCATCGCGTTGGATGACCAGCCGTTATCTGTTACCTTTTTTTTCTCATAATGCATTGCATAAAGATCGGATCGGGAAAAATCGGTATCGGCAGATTGTCAAAATCAAATGATCGGAATCGGATCGGGAGCAAAAAAAGGTGATCGGGACATCCCTACCACACACCCAGAGACCCACACACCCAGGGACCCAGAGACCCAGACACCCACACACCCAGAGACCCAGACACCCACACACCCAGAGACCCAGACACCCACACACCCAGAGACCCACACACCCAGAGACCCAGAGACCCACACACCCAGAGACCCACACACCCAGGGACCCACACACCCAGGGACCCACACACCCAGGGACCCACACACCCAGACACCCAGACACCCAGAGACCCAGATACCCACACACCCCAGGGACCCACACACCCAGGGACCCACACACCCAGAGACCCACAGAGACCCACACACCCAGAGACCCACACACCCAGGGACCCACACACCCAGAGACCCACACACCCAGACACCCACAGAGACCCACACACCCAGGGACCCACACACCGAGAGACCCACACACCCAGGGACCCACACACCCAGACACCCACAGAGACCCACACACCCAGAGACCCACACACCCACAGAGACCCACACACCCACACACCCAGAGACCCACACACCCAGGGACCCACACACCCAGGGACCCACAGAGACCCACACACCCAGGGCACAGCACCCCCCCTCTACCCAGGGAACAGGGCTCTGATGTGGGCTAAAGTATTGTTAGAAGCAGTGCCAGTTAGAACAAGGCTTTTCTACCCAGGAATAAGTGTTTGAAACGTGGGGAAAATGTTCCTGCAGCCCCTTAATAACTGTAATAATGAGAATCACGTGACACGACAGGTGAACATGGCATGGTGGCTGCTTCTCATCAGACCGAATTTACTAAAAAATAAATCGGCTAAAAGAAGTCTCTTCCTGATATTGACTTTTTGATCTCTGCTGCTTGAAGTTGGTTCTAAGCGAATATCTAAAAAGCATCAAACTAGGCAGACAGCGAAGTCGCCGAGGAATAAACACCACGAGGACGCTCGCCCAATGGAACCAGCTGGGGAAACACCGCGCTGGGCCCAGCAGCTGTGCGCAGAGATTCAAGATATCAAAAAGGGATTTGGGAATAAATGTGATACTCTCCAAAAGACTATGCAAACAATGACGTGAAAGCAGCACTCAACAGGATATCTAACGCTGAAAAACGTACGCTAGAAGATCAAGCCAGCACCGACGGTGCGACAGTGAAACAATTATCCAAAGATGTGAAACTTTTACGCGAACAGGTTATCGACCAGAGGGAGAAGGAATAACATCAGAATCAGTGGGCTGAAGGAAGGCGCTGAAGCAGGGGACCTGCTCAGCTTCTTGAACACAATTATACGTTAAAAGAGAGCGACCCACTCCCAGAGCCCACGGACCTAAACCGAACCCAGATAAGCCTCCGCGAACCTTCCTCGTGCGGCTGCTCCGGTGAGGTGACGGACAGAGCATCTTACGAGCATCCAGAAACAAGCAGGCACTACTCCTCGAGGGTCAACGTTTCTTCGTCCGACAGGATCTGGCAATCGAGATCCAAAAACAACGAGCGGCCTCCAAGGACATCTTCGAGAAACACCGGTCTGCTTCATCCTGCAAGATTCGTCATCACCATCGAGGGAGAGAATTTCAGATATGAATCTCCGGAGGCGACACTGAGGGACCTGAAAGTCAAGCTTCCAGACGTTGTTTGAGCTGGCTGCTCTTCTTTCAGTATGTAAGTGACTGCGCTTTAACAATCCAACCTGCTTGCTCCCCTTCATTTCAAACTCTTTAATTCAAGTATGTAGAGGTCTTCTTTTCACTATTCTTGTTGGTCCATTTAAGTTAATGCTGATTAACGTCAGAATAAGAAAAGAGGACTCATCTCAGGACATGCCGGTACTGTATATACAAGTGCAGCAAACCTGCGCCCGACTATCGCGGATAGGAGATGGGGCCTACCTTATCTCACGATTGTATTTATGTATCGTCTATGCCACTTGGCGTAGTGATGTTTGTTGTGTTTATCGTTTACGTTGTATGTCCCCCCCCCCCCCCCTCCGTTACAGTGCCAGGTATTCATATAGTTTAATAAGCAGTGCAGGATGGGGTTTAGTTTTGTTCTGGGAGACTAGACACGCACGCACCCCCACACGCATAGACGCGTGCAAACGGGCACACTGGTCTCCCCTCTCCTTCATAGACTCTGTGTTATTTATCTCTTACAGAATGTAATATGATTAATGCTATGACGGTAACATCATGGAATGTAAATGGGATTCAGAACATTGTCAAGAGATACAAAACCCTGTCCCATCTAAAGGGCCTTGATAGTGATGTAGCCGTGTTACAGGAGACCCACCAGAACTTAGAAGAATCAAACAAATGAAGCTTAGCGCAAGTTCAACCAGGAAGAACAATCTTTACTCATTCATGTATTTCTATCTCAATGTTTCTACTCTCAATAAGTGACCAGGGGCGTCACTCTTCAGCTTAGCCAATCACTTCCCAAGAGCCTATCATAGCGTGCCGTCAAACCCTGTCATTTCAGGTGACTCAACGCAACACTCCTCCCCCCCTTTTCACCTCCCGTCCCTCCGAATCCAATCAAGCTAAACCACTCCTCTTCAGACCGACCCAACTATCCATTCACCACCACCAGTGTCTAGACCCCGGGGGGTTTTCATCGGATCGGTTCTCCCCTCCCGAATGATACTTCCTGCACAACGGGGCCTAATCGCCAAAACTACTGTCACATTCATTTGTGTATCTGCGCATTAAATATGTATCATCACATCAAAACCGTCTCTCCTGATTGAAATGAAAGCAAAGCTGGGTTGGCCAAGTGTTCTCCTCCCCAGGCTCTGCACCAGGGGTCTTCAACTCAAATGCAACGAGGTCCAGTTAGAGAAAATGTCCCCATGCAAAGGTCCTGTTGCTTTATGAATTAGTGTGATATTGAAGTAGCTTTATCAACGTCTGCATGTCATCAACAGCTGACTGCCGATCAAAGAAAGAAAGCACAATTCAAAAACAACAACATTTATTGTCACTGAACATTGAACTACAGATATACAGTAGATACTGTGGATATGTGTAATGTTCCTCTCGGGCTGCATTTACAAATGAAATAGAGAAAATAAATAAAATAGCTTTTGAAAATGTGTGCATCTTAAAAGTGCTTAATTTTAGATCAATAAAATAAAGTGTAGCAGCAGCTTGAGTTTCCCTTTGTCTTTGTTAACCGTTTCACATCATGACTTCACAGTTTCAGACGATTATAGAACAATATCAGTCTTTACATCATAACTGAACAGCTTTAAAGTGTCTCTTTCTGTCCCTCTTATATTGCAGACCCTCTCTCTCTGTTCTGTTCAGTGTGAGAGTTGAGCTGGAGCTTATTGTCCTGCCAGGAGTTTAGATCTGGGCTGAAATGGTGTCAGGGCCTTTCTCATACACACATGCAGGTGCTCATTGGTTAGCCTCGGTTAGCTCATTGGTTAGCCTCGGTTAGCTCATTGGTTAGCCTCGGTTAGCCTGCCCTGGAACGATATTTAGTTTCATGTTGATCCTGGTGGACTGATCATGTCGGGCTCTGAGGCTGCTCATCTGACCTCAGCTCTGACTGAGGGAACGTTTGGTCAAAACACTTTGTG
>NW_022990109.1:418181-420008 GCF_902827175.1 Gymnodraco acuticeps | reverse complement strand
GTCCGGCTGCCATGCGAGCGTGTGTGTGTAGCGCAGGTGTAAGCAGAGAGGCCGTCACGCAGCGCTCCGGCAACACACACCGGGCTCAACTTCTCCGGCTTCTGAACTGCAGAATAAAAACAGAAACACACACATTTAGTTCATCTGTTTAACAGGTTTCTTTGATTCATGATTCTTCACCAAATGGTTTTCTACAATCGCAGCAAACTAATGTCTGCAAAATTAAGTCAAGAAACAACAAGGAAAATGTTGTGCACTTAAGGTCATTTTACCAATTCTGCTTTCTTTAAACTGCCAGCTGTATATTATTCGTAAAGAATCAGGTGCAGATGATTCCAGAGAACAGTTGTAATAAAAATACTCCTAAAAAACCTCTCATTAACACAGGAGCGTGTGTTTACTGTCTTTGTTGTTTGTGTGTCAGTGCAGCAAGTTGTATTATATATGATATGAAAGGCTAAAGGCTGTATTTAATGCTGTTTTAACTTAAAGGTCACCCATCATGCTATTTTTAGGCAATAGCATAGGTCTCAGATATATACAAAAATATAGAAAACATGTCTATGAAGTGTTTTGCTCAAAATACCAAACAGATCACCCATTCTAGCCATGCCTCATATCCCTCTATTTCACTTCCTGTTTCAAAAGTGCTGATTTAGGAATAAAGCTTTTTAAATAAAAAGGGGCTGAGCTCATGCGGGACCCGGCAGCTACTGTCTAAACTAAATGCTGCCGTGATGAAACGCCATATCATGGATTATCAAGGATCTGAAACAGTTTGGAGCTCAAAGGCTTTCTCTCTTGCCGGTTATACCACAAGGTGAGTTCCTTTTACTTCCTGCTTCTTCACACACATGCTCTCCAGTACAGGTTAGCTCTGAGTGTTAGCGATGCTAATGTAAACACCGACCATATTACGTCCAAAACAGTCAGGCATTGTTTCTGATAGCAACGTTTCTGATTGGCCCGTGGGTCCACATTTCAGATATTACGTCATATCGGACGCAAATCTGGATCAGCTCCGTTGTTCCCCGTTTTTAGAGATTTGGGTACGGAGGAAAAGAGAGAGGGTTTTATTTCCTGACGCTGCGTGAGTTCCCCGACACACCGGGGACACATGGTGATGTATAACAGACATCAACAAGTGCATTCTGCATGATAGGTCCCCTTTAATGTGATAGGTTAGTTGACTTTACCTAAATAGTGTTCATCTATGTCAATGAGCTCACAGAGTCCAGAGCAGGGCGAGTCCAGAGGCAGAATACCTGAGAAGAGAGAGAAATACCGAGTATAAAAACACAAATATAATAGATCCCAAATAAAAAAACACTCTTGGGGTGAGATTTCTTTACATGTGTTCCTATTTATTTAACTGGTACAAACTAACGTTAAAATGTTCTGCTGTTTAATGCTATGTTTGTTTATGTCTGCCTGTACTGGTTAGAAATGGACACATTAAATAAATGTAAAGAACAATTGGGACAGCATTCATACTCATACACCTACATTATAATATTATCCATAAGAAAACAAATATGTAATCGAGCCAAGAGGTGGCTTTTTGTGAAAATCTCTCACAATGCTGCAGATTATATTTCATATCGATTTGGACAAAAGAGCTTGAGGTCACAATCTCTGGATTAAAAACTGTCCAAAATGTGAAAATAAACATGAAAAAATCACTCACTATTAATATTGTATTAGTTATCAGATGTCATGCTCTTCACACAGAAAAACAAAGTGTGTTAGAATGCAGCTGCTAAAATGTATAAATTAAAATGGTCTTACCTACAACTTCATCCTGCGGCTGAAGAAGAAAGACACCTT
>NW_022990109.1:388181-415681 GCF_902827175.1 Gymnodraco acuticeps | reverse complement strand
TAATCCCATCTGTTTCAGCCCTGTTTCCAAAGTGCTGATTCTCTGTCTGTTACTTTAGATGAAAATAAGGAGCCCCTCCCCACGCCCCTCTGAGAGACATTTGGTTACAAAGAACACAATGGTGCTCTAGGAGGAGATTCAGGTGATAAGGTGGGGTTACCTTGGTTGGTGAGCCGCTTTCACACCAAGTACTTTGCCATACTTAGTTCCCAGCACTTAGTTCCCCCAATCAGAAATTGGAACTTTTTTCTCTCCAGGAAAGTACCTGGCAGGCACTGAAAAAGGGGGTAAAAGTTCTCATGAACTAAGTTCTCTTTTTGGTGTGAATGCAAAATCCCAGGAAGCAGGAACTATCGGAACTAAACAGGAAAAGTACTCCGGTGTGAAAGCGCCTATTAGTGCTCTAGGAGGAGATTCAGGTGATAAGGTTTCGGGGAGGGGGGCGGATTACCTTGGTTGCTGATTGGCTAATGGTTACACAAGCCAAAAAATCGGTATCAGAGTCTCTTTACACAGAGGAGACACATGTTGAAAAAAAGTGAAATTTTGGGGGGAAAAGTAACATTTAAAAAAAAAAGTAACATTTTGTAAAAAAAGTCATTTTGAAAAAAAAATCCAATTCTGAGAAAAAAAGCATATTTTGAAGAAAAAAAGGAAAATTCTGAGAAAAAAGTGACATTTGAGATGCATTGTGGGACATGTAGTTTATGGGCAACGTGCTTCTGTAAAGTAGCATGTAACCGTATAATAAACATATTATATTCTTTGCAAGCTCTTATGGGGCCACATAAAATGAAGTCACGGGCCGGATTTGGCCCCCGGGCCTTGAGTTTGACACGCCTGCTTTGAATGAAAGGCTTTGTCATGGTATTCTATTTAAGCTTGCTAAAGTTGACTTTTGAACAGCCTTTGAAAGAATGATAAAAATAGAGTATTACATATACTAGGCTTAAATCAGGTTATCTTAATCTAGTTGAATTCATCCATATTTGTATGGTTATCTTTATTTCCTTTTACAACATGTGGGGGCTTCTCTTTAAGAGAAACCTGCTTGAGAAATATCTAAAAAGCTTTAAATTCCTGCTGATGCCTGGACGTCTGACAGTACTGGTACAACAAATACACACCTTCTTGTTATGGTGTGATGTTGTAACCACTCACTGTAATACAACAAACAACACAACATCACAGAATGTAAGCCTATATTTCTTCAAACTCCTCAAACGTAACAGTTAAAAACAGAAAGGGAATTAGTAGAATACAAAACTCACACATGCAAATATTTCTTTATTTTTGATAAAGTTGTACTACTGGACACACAATGTCTCCCACTGAATCTTGAGTATTTCCATGTTATGCTACTTTGTTACTTCTAACTCCACTACAATTCAGAGGTTACATCATGTACTTCTACTCCACTACATGTATTAATCCCTTTAGTTACTTCACAGATCTGGATGAATGATGTGAAATATAATCAAGTGTTTAAATCAGACTTTAGGTCCCACCTGGAGTAAATCCACCAGCTACCCTGCAGTATACAAAGCCATTCAGACTAGCTGCACCTTCACCAGCTTTGAGAACACTTTCATGATCAATCATTATAAAACATATCATATATATTATTCTGAAATGGACCAATCTGCACAACGACCTAACTTTCACTTTTGGTACTTTAAGTACAATTTTTAATGGCAGGACTTTTACTGTAACAGAGTATTCCTACACTTTGGTAATTCTACTTTTACTCAAGTACAAAAATAAGTACTGTTCTCCCACCTCAGCTTTTAGTATATGTAGCTGATAATATACTTCTGGCACTTCATATCCAAAAAGAAGTTCAGTTAAAACATATTCAACTTTTTTGAAATGCTAATCTATCCGTGATATTTTCCTAAAAAAAGTATTAAAGTATTTTTCATGGTATTCTTCTGTGATCTGGTTTTAATCTTGCTAAAGTTGACTATTTAACAGCCTTTGAATCTAGTGAAGTTATTCCTTACACATAGATTTGTTATTTTCTTTTGACAACATGTGGGGGCTTCTCTTTAAGAGAAACCTGCTTGAGAAATATCTAAAAAGCTTTGATTCCTGCTGTTAACATGGACGTCTGAGGGTATTTGTAAAATTCTGAGGAAAAAAGTCACATTTGAGATGCATTGTGGGACATGTAGTTTATGGGGCAACGTGCTTCTGTTAAAGTAAGCATGTACCGTATAATAAACATATTATATTCTTTGCAAGCTCTTATGGGGCCACATAAAATGAAGTCGCGGGCCGGATTTGGCCCCCGGGCCTTGAGGTTTGACACGGCCTGCTTTGAATGAAAGGCTTTGTCATGGTATTCTATTTAAGCTTGCTAAAGTTGACTTTTGAACAGCCTTTGAAAGAATGATAAAAATACCCTACAGTAAAAAACACTACTTACAGATATTTTTGAATCCAGTGTTACTAAATGAGTATTACATATACTAGGCTTAAATCAGGTTATCTTAATCTAGTTGAATTCATCCATATTTGTATGGTTATCTTATTTCCTTTTACAACATGTGGGGGCTTCTCTTTAAGAGAAACCTGCTTGAGAAATATCTAAAAAGCTTTAAATTCCTGCTGATTGCCTGGACGTCTGACAGTACTGGTACAAACAAATACAACACCTTCTTGTTATGGTGTTGATGTTGTAACCACTCACTGTAATACAACAACAACACAACATCACAGAATGTAAGCCTATATTTCTTCAAACTCCTCAAAACGTACAGTTCAAAAAACAAGCAGAAAGGGAATAGTAGAATACAAAACTCACACGTGCAAATATTTATTTATTTTGATAAAGTTGTACTACTGGACACACAATGTCTCCCACTGAAACTTGAGTATTTCCATGTTATGCTACTTTGTACTTCTACTCCACTACAGTTCAGAGGTACATGGTGTACTTTTCCTCCACTACATGTATTTAATCCCTTTAGTTACTTCACAGATGTGGATGAATGACGTGAAATATAATCAAGTGTTAAATCAGACTTTAGTTCCACCTGGAGTAAATCCACCAGCTACCCTGCAGTATACAAAGTCATTCAAACTAGCTGCTCCTTTACCAGCTTTGAGAACACTTTCATGATCAATCATTATAAAACATATCATATATATTATTCTGAAATAGACCAATCTGCACGACTACTTTCACTTTTGGTACTTTAAGTACATTTTTAATGCAGGACTTTTACTGTAACAGAGTATTCCTACACTTTGGTAATTCTACTTTTACTCAAGTACAAAATATAAGTACTTCTCCCACCTCAGCTTTTAGTATATGTAGCTGATAATACTTCTGCACTTCATATCCAAAAAAGAAGTTCAGTTAACATATTCAACTTTTTTAAAAATGCTAATCTATCCGTGATATTTTCCTAACAAAAAGTATTTTTCATGGTATTCTTCTGTGGTCTGTTTAATCTTGCTAAAGTTGACTATTTAACAGCCTTTGAATCTAGTGAAGTTATTCCTTACACATAGATTTGTTATTTTCTTTTGACAACATGTGGGGGCTTCTCTTTAAGAGAAACCTGCTTGAGAAATATCTAAAAAGCTTTGATTTCTGCTGTTAACATGGACGTCTGAGGGTATTTGGACAACACATCTATACCCTTCTGTTGTGGTGTGATGTTGTAACCACTCACTGTAACACAACAAACAACAAAACATCACAACATGTACTGTATGTACATCACTTCAAATCCTCAAAGGTCAACATTTAAAAACAGAAAGGTATTTAACATGATGAAATACAAAATGTACATGTGAAGATATTTCTTTATTTGATAACTATTGGACACACGACTTCCCCGCCCACCTGTATTAAACACACACAGGTAGAAGCAACTGAGTAGATTCACTCAAGTACTACTTAGTACAATAATGTTTGAGCTGCTTGCACTCTACATGAGTATTTTTCCATTTGATGCCATACGAGATTAAAACCTAAAACCAGGATTATTCCTAATAAACAGCAGCCGGCAGGAGGAGCGCCTACTAATCCTTTTTTTACTCCACAAGCGTCCCTGAAATTCAGACAACCTCTCGCGATGTTACACCCTAAACCATGCACTTACTACGAACTATCGCGATACGCCAGAAGCGTACCTACCCCCATTTTCCAGCTGTCCCTCAGTCGGTCGGATTTCGGATCCATACGGGAGAGGGTTTTTGTGGATAAACCGACAACATTTTGGGAGGAGATACCGAATCATATGGTCACGTAAACGCGAAAACGAGCTACTTTATCCCGTATTTTACCATGGAAACTGAACTATGAGGTAAAGTGTGTTGTGTGGAAGAATGTCCCTGACGTTAGCTTCTCACTGGTTAGCTTTAGCTTTGCTAGCTGCAGTGATGTGAACGTTAGCGCAGCTAGTTGGTCATTTTTAACCCGGGTTAGCGTGCTATAATGTCAGCCTCTAACTGGGATATCAACCTGTCTTGGAAGTGCTTATATCGGTTATTTTAACAGCACCAGGGTAAGAGGCATTTGAAGACGATGACATCTAGGTGCTACTAACAGTTAGCCCAGAATGCTAATGTTAAATCACTGCATCTTTCTGCACTGTGAGCTGAGGTTAAGATAGATGATAGATAGATAGATAAATAGATACTTTATTTATCCCAAATTGTAAAAATGCTATTGTTACAGGAGCAGTGTGTTAAAGCATTACAATGTGTAAAGAGTGGTAACAAGTACATTTAAGAATATAAACAGCAAATATACACATATATACAGTAGTAAATACATATATCACACATAATAAACAATATCAAATATTCAGGATGAATCAAAATGTACTATAAAAGACTGAAATACTGCAGTACATAAATACAGATGTATGCTACAGTAGTAGAGACATAGTATTGCAAGGTGGTTGTTGTGCAAATTGTTCACACTTATGGAGAGGGAGGTAGATAGTTTAAAAAACAATACATATGCTCAGTAAAATAAAAACTACATTGAGAGGAGTATCTAAACATCATAAAATATACCAAATAAAGTAGAATAATAATATATCAATCTACTGAACATATAACCATAGTGTACTGTATATACTTTAAACTACACTTCTACTTTTCGATAGCCTCGCCAGTTGAGAGAAAGATGATGAAACAAAGTTTGTGACAGTGTTGGGACAGATAACAGCTTTCATGGGTGGAGGTGTTACTCTTCTAGCATTTGCTAACAATACAACTGATGTTAGTCACACACAGCTGTCCATCTGGATCCAGTCAAAACAACAGAGGTGGAACAAGTACTTAGATATTGTACTTAAGTAGAAGCACCCTGAGAGCAGGAATACGTAATGGTTCCTGTTCCTGTGTGATCTTGTTTTAAATGGTTGTTTCACATTCACCAAAGTCACACAGTAACATAAACAAACTCATAGATCGTTGGTGTTCTGCAAGATAAAATCACAGCGTTCTTCAATGGAGGATGGTGTCTTTGAAGAGGGTCATAATGGAGATAACAGATTCAGCCGTCTGTTGAAAAGGGCTGTCTCATGGCAAGGGTAAAGCAGTGAAACTATTCTAAAGCAAGATTTTGTTTTGGTGGCTAAGATATGTTTTGCTACTCATCCACCTCATATACCCCTCTCCAAAAATCGGTGGTGCTAAATTACTTCTATGTTGATTAAAATACTCAGTTATGCTATGCTCCAACGCCCACTATTTGTTGTTTGTCATACTTGCATCATGCTACGTCTGCTTTTCATGAGCAGCAAGAAAACACACCCAACCCTGCACAAGTCCAGCAAAATGTGGAAGTGCTTACACGCCCTTCGCTCTGCAAAGCGTTCAGATGAATTAGAAACAGTTCCTTGATTAATGGTGAGACTATATCAGTCAAAAATAATTGCAATTACTGTGTTTCCCCTCCTAACTTATAGATAGATAGATGTGGAATATATACATGTGGAAATACAACTTCTCATAAATAGATAATGTGTTTTTCTGCAGACCTTTTCAGGGTTAAACAAAAGCCACATGAAGCATATTGACGTTTTCCTTGTAGTATTTTAACAAACACTTCATCATGACCACAAACAGTCCCTGTGCTGTGCTCAAGTTAAGCTCTTAACCACCCAAGGGTATCAGTCTTTACTAATGGGAAGGCAGAGGGGAGGATGGAGTGATTTGGGAGGAGCTGGGTGTGTGTCACCTCTCATGCCTCGCCACTTAACATTGGTGTGATAAGAACGTGCTTGGAGAGAGAGACGCAGGCTTTATGGTCGGTGTCAGAGGGTGTGTTCAGAGTCAGAGTTCCTTAGTGTGTGAGTGAGAAAGAGGGAGGCTGGGAAGTGTGTTTTCAGAGGAAGAGGGTGTGTGTTAAAAGCTAATGCATGTGTTGTGTGATTGTGAGGAACTGTTACGACCCGCCTCCCTACTCAATAGTAGTGGCTCGTGAGGCAGTCCGCAACATAAACAAAAGTACACAACACGTAGGCACTAAACTGTGATCGTACATTTATTGCCACAATACTCAATCATTCCACTGGAGGACAGGTACAACAAACAAACAGACGGAGGGGACTTGGGCCAACCACACCACGGGCCGTAGGATCCAGAGCCTTCCTCCGCTACCCAAAATCCAACAGAACCTAACGGGAGAAATAAAAGCCGCGAAAACCTAATCCTAACACGTCCTCCAGGAAACACAACAAAAAGGCAAAAGAGCTCTGACACAGCAGAGACATCCGGAGTAGTGATCGGTAGTGATGGCAGTTTGACACTGAAGCTTCGAACGGAGCTTCAACCCTGGACTTCCTATTCCATAGAAGCAGTGCTTCGAAGCGTGCTTCAAATCACGTGACATGTGACGTCCGAAGCAGCAACTGCTTCATTTCCTGAATGAATCACTTGACTGGTTCACGATCCATTCACGCGATTCAATGCACTGCCTCGTCTCGATTCTGACAGGTGACAGGTTGAAACAGTTTCAAATTTGAGCGCTTCAACACTTTATGACCGCTCTAAACAATGCACAATGTGTGGGTTGTTGTCGTAGTTTGCATTGTTGCTGTTGGTATTGCATTTGATATCATTATAGAGCAAGCCAGGAAGTAAGATAGGTCGTTCTCGCTCGGGAAACACTTCGACATGTGGAGAAGTTGTGAACAAAAAGACAATTATCAGTAATATGAAAACAGTTAAATATTTCAAGGAATAGATAGCCCAGTGGATAGAGCCGGCGGCCCGAATGCGGCGATGTCCTCCGCGCAGCTGGTTCAAATCCCGGAATGGACGTATTTTAATCATTGCTTTTCAACTTTAATAACTGATCAAAGGCCCTCTCCGCCCAAAAACATGTCTAGCACTCTCTAGTCTCTTCTCAATAACCCAATACACACAATTATCAATCTTTAATTGCAAATAGAACATGATATTCAGTCTTAGTGTGTGTGTGCATCGAATATTTTTCAAGGCAAAGATACGTTAAACCCACTGCAGCCTTGCACTTCGCCAGGAGAGGTCGCTGTAACTGAAGCTTCGAGAAATGAACCTATTTCCGACACAATTGTCCAAGTGGTTCGACGCTTCATTCAAAGCTTCATTTTGCCAGCACTAGTGATCGGCTCCTCCTTCTCCTTCAGTCTCCTCTTTTATGCTCGGCTGAGTGGCAACTGGGAACACCTGGGGAAGGCGGAGCCAGGTGTACCTGCACAGCAGAGAGAACAAAGAGACCAACCGGAGTGGAGCACGTAACATCCCCACCATAAGTTAGTGATTATTTTTTTATTTATTTTTTTAACACAAAACAATCACAACAATCAACTAGTAAACACTCAGTTCACAACCCGAACAGGCAGACCCCAGTCAAACACACAATAACAAAAACCACTCTGTTTTAAGGTGGTTTAAAGCCAGACCCCTAGCCAGTACTTCCCTCTTGATGGTGGAACACACCCGCTGGTGGCGATCAGATCTCCCTGAGCGGTACGAGACAGAGCGCTCCACCTTACGATCAGCTCCAGTACATCTGCACGCCGCGCGTCTGGCACGTGTGCCAAATGAGACTCAACATTCACCAGAGTCTCCGCAGCGATCGGGACCTCCGAGGTGACAGACGTGTCGTTTTCAGTACCGGACAGCGCCACCACACAGAGCGCGACAGGATGATTAAGATCAGCACTAGACAGTCCTTTTGTCGGCACAATATACTCAATGGTATCAGCAGCTACACCACTGTCCGCCTCAGTGGCATCTCCCCTCGCGTTGTATGGTTTCAGCATAGTCACATGACAAAGCCGGCTCCTACGACCCTGGTCAGGAGTAGCGATGACATAGTCACGGTCACCAACTTTCTTCGTAATAGCGTAAGGGCTGCTGAACCGGGCTTGCAAACTGGAACCAGGGAGCGGCAACAGAGCTAGCACTCTATCCCCTGGAGCAAATACTCTGTCTTTAGCCCGTCTGTCATACCAGCTTTTCGTCTTTCTCTGAGCAGCCCCCAGATTGGACTTCGCGCGGGTGACGGCGGAAACCACTCTATCTGGACATTCCCCCACAGGAACCGCAGTCACCCCCGGTTTAACGAGTACTTTGCCACCGGCTAAATCATTCCCCAAGATCAAATCTACTCCGTCAATGGGAAAACATGACCGAACCCCGACAACCACCGGACCTGTGACTAGATCTGATTTAAGATGAATGTGATGCAAAGGGGAGTCCACATACTGCATCCCAAACCCCCTCACAAGAACGCCGCAACCTACAGCAGACTCCTCCGAGAGGGGCAACACACCACTCACGATACAGGATTGTGATGCCGCTGTATCCCTCAAGATGGTCACTGGAACCCTGTTGTTCTTCCCAAGTAAAGATACCATACCCTGCATGAGGAACGGAGCAAAAACCTCACGATCTGACTTAGGAGGTTCCGGTTTAGAAGTATTAATAAGAACGACTGGCTTTATCGTTTTCTTCGCATCCCGTAAAGCAAAAAAATTCGCAACAATATGCCCTCTTTCATTGCAGAAGTAGCACACTGGACTATCCCTAGTTCCCCAATTCACCTCCGTTGGTTTTTCCTCAACCTTCCCTGACCCGCTGGACTGCCATGGCACTTTAGTGAAGACTGGGGTTTCTCTGATATTATTGTCCACAAACCCGGCCTGTGCCCTAGTCCTCTCACTGTAGACAGTCTTGTGAGTAAGCACATATTCATCAGCCAAAACCGGTGCATCAAACAGTTTCACCGGTTTTTGCTCATTGAGGTATGTGGCTACTGTGTAAGGCAAACCGTTTTTAAATTCTTCCATGAGCACTAATGTTTTTAGGTCCTCTAGAGATTTTGTCCCCGTCGATGAGCACCATCGCTCAAACAGAACCTCTTTCTCTCGGGCGAATTCCACATACGCTCGACAATCTTGTCTTTTCAAACCACGAAACTTTTGACGGTATGCCTCAGGCACCAGCTCATACGCGCGCAGAAATGCAGTTTTCACCTGTTCATAATCCCGGCTAACCTCCTCAGATAACGCAGTATACACCTCCTGCGCTTTACCCGCGAGAACGCACTGCAGCATAACGGTCCACATGTTCCCAGGCCATTTAAACGTTGCTGCTACACGCTCAAACAGGACAAAATAGCTATCAACGTCTTTTTCGTTAAACACTGGGATAAACCGACTATACTTGCCTACGTCAAAATCATGAGGTTGCGCAGACCCCAACTGCTGAGTCTGGTGAGACGTCAGCTCCAGCTCCTTCAAACGTAACTCCGCCTCTCTCAGTCTGTTATCACTCTCCTTCTCTCTAACCATCAGCTTGCGCAGCTCTAGCTGAAGTTGAAGGTCGCTCACTTTCTGAGAGACCTCTGTCTCGTCGTCTATGGGAACGTCTACTTCCTCCTCTGACAATACCTCCTGATCTATAAGCGCAGCCAACAGCTGTCCCTTAATGATTTGTTTCTTGTTCTGCTTATTGACTACAACCTCAAATTTGCCTGCGATCAGACCAAGCTGCTGTTTGCTACATGCATCCAACTTCCCCCGAGTCGGATCACCAACAAACCCCTCCAAGTCGAAATCCATCACTGCAACTCTACGCTATACAGCCAACCAAACAAATGCTGTCAAGGGCCTTTTACAAAGTAATACTACTCACCACACCGGCACCTGCCCGAGACAGCCTTTGGACGAGCCCCCATATGTTACGACCCGCCTCCCTACTCAATAGTAGTGGCTCGTGAGGCAGTCCGCAACATAAAACAAAAGTACACAACACGTAGGCACTAAACTGTGATCGTACATTTATTGCCACAGAACTCAATCATTCCACTGGAGGACAGGTACAACAAACAAACAGACGGAGGGGACTTGGGCCAACCACACCACGGGCCGTAGGATCCAGAGCCTTCCTCCGCTACCCAAAATCCAACAGAACCTAACGGGAGAAATAAAGCCGCGAAAACCTAATGCTAACACGTCCTCCAGGAAACACAACAAAAAGGCAAAAGAGCTCTGACACAGCAGAGACATCCGGAGTAGTGATCGGCTCCTCCTTCTCCTTCAGTCTCCTCTTTTATGCTCGGCTGAGTGACAACTGGGAACACCTGGGGAAGGCGGAGCCAGGTGTACCTGCACAGCAGAGAGAACAAAGAGACAAACAGGAGTGGAGCACGTAACAGGAACCTAAAGCTTCTTACTCAGAAAACTGACACCAAAGAACTCGTCCCGACGGAACGCCGCCTCACGTCTCCTACGTCTCGGCCATGTGTCGCTCTGGAACTCACCACAAAGACTTCAGCCGACGGCCAAGAAGCACGTACGAACTGCGCATGCGTGAGTGGCAATAACTCTCCTTACCAGCAGGCGGCGGTAGTGTGTGTTCACCATTCAAAAGAGGAACCGGAAGACAGACTGCGTGATAACCAAGAGAAGAAGAACAGACTGCGTGATATAAACAAACAACAAATAGCGTTCCATCTTCCCTCTACAGCGAGAAGCTCACGGGGCTTTCCCGAACCTGAGTCGAGAGCTGGAGTTCAATGAAATCTCACATTTGCCTTCTTAATAGTTTGTTTGGGTCCCTCACTTCCGTTTCGCTTCTCATGCACTGATTCGCTAGCTGAACAGCCAATCAGAGTGATTTCTTTGGCCGACGGCCTCCCGATTCAACATGTCGAATCGGCAGCGGAAGGTGTCGGCACGGCCGAAAAGACACGACGGTGCAGTACACACCAATCTGAGTAGGGCGACACGACGCTCATCCACGGCCCCGACATCTATCGACGCCGATAATCGGCTTGGTGTGTAACAGCTTTTAAAGCTGTTACACACTAATGCCAATCAACGTCATTATTGTTACATATGAACACAAAATTCAGTCACAATTTCATTAAATTAGTTCTTACTTTAATGTAAATACATTTCCCAATGAATCCATTGATGTGTGAGTCATACAACATGAGAAGAATTAGGAATACCCTTCAGAATTGAGCACAGTCTTAAAGGAAAAGTTATCATTAGGTGGTGAAAACCTTCACATTTTACTTTCTAAATCGAAAAATATTTGTTCCTGCCTATCCACTCATCGACTATCCACTCATCGACTATCCACTCATCGACTATCCACTCATCGACTATCCACTCATCGACTATCCACTCATCGACTATCCACTCATCGACTATCCACTCATCGACTATCCACTCATAGTTATTTAGTGATGTTTCCTGCAATTCTGCACCCATTTTAACATTTGGTGTAACCTTATTTTCTTATCCCTGCAGACATCATGCTCTACTCTCTTAAAATGACGTCATGATTCTGTGCAGTAAAGCCACGTGGCTGATAGCAGAGACAGACATATTTATCATCTTCCCTTTAAGCAATGGATGAAGAGATTGAAACATCTAAGACAAATCAGGCATCGTGGATTTAAGATCATTTCAATTTCCGTCTTGTGTTCTGCTCTTAAATACATCTTTGGGATTATTATTCATTTTTCTCTCCTGATAAAGGTGATTGGTTTCAGTATTAACCCAGTGTGATGTGAATAGATTACAGGATGAATCTTTGATCCATCTCAAATGTATTCCTTTTCATATTAACTATATGTAAATGTGATGAAAATGGTAGGCAAATTAAGTTTAGTTTGGTCTCTTGCTTTAGGGTTAGTTTGGATTCCACAAGGCGTTCCTCTTTCAGCTTAAATTGTGCAACTATTTGTATCTATTGTATATTTGCAGACTAAGAGGTGTATTGATGCTGAATCTTTCAAACTCACAAGTAGGGATGTCCCGATCACCTTTTTTTGCTCCCGATCCGATTCCGATCATTTGATTTTGACAATCTGCCGATACCGATTTTTCCCGATCCGATCTTTATGCAATGCATTAAGAGAAAAAAAAGCATTCAAGTTGTCCCTTAAGGTTATTTTTTTAATTTAAATGACTATCAACTATCCATTCTATCCAACATGGATATAGCTTCTTTTGTTCACAGCAGCATTGGATCAGTTCAGTTGTGCAGCATTGGATCAAAACTAAATAAAGCTCATCAGTGGTCCACCACAAAATAACCATGTAAACAAATTGAGTGCAGATAGTGCAGTAACAAAACTAAAATAACTCTACTGGAAAGAGGTAGCTTGACGAGCTTCACATTCAGTCACAAATAATACAATAAAATAAAAAATGTGGCTTAGTGCAGAATTCTAGCCTTAAGACTAACTAGTGTAGTATTAATGCAATGAACAACAGCAGCTTAACATAACATGAATAAACAAAGTATTATATTTCCGTCTTACTGGAGTAACACAATTCAATAGTAATCAGCGGCGAACCACTTCTTTTTATTATCCTACAGTATTGTTGTTTTATAGTTATTTGTTAATGTAACCCAATTTGTGTTCTTTGAAATTGAAAAGGATATCGCATTGTTTGTTACTTTCGTTGCAGTTGTATGTCTTAAGTGTAATTTGTCTTGGCTTCCTATTTGTGGACATGCTTTTATTTTGAAGGAGAGGTAGCGCTGTTGACAGGAAGTTGTTGTTGCTTTGGAAACAACGTGACGGAGATTAACGGAGAAAAGACGTTATATATAAAGACGGAGAAAGTAAACGATAACGTTTATGGTTAAGTGTTAGCACCCCCCGAAGAGGCACAAGCTCTTACGTTGATATTGGAGATGAAAAAAAAACGGGGGAAAAAATGAAAAAACAAACAATCGTGTTAGATTGGTCGTGTTGAACGTAGCTCTGTTCTTTCCACCACGCGGAACCTCCTTCTTGCAAACATTGCATCTGGCTGTTACACTGCCTTCGCTTTCAATTTTATAATACTTCCAAACTCCTGACATTTTCTCCGTCCCGACTCCCGAGTCACCAGCTGAACGTAGCCTCTCGTTAGCTTGCTGCTACTATTAGACACTGCGCCCTCTCTGTTGCTTTGAGAGAAATAAGCAGGTCTGAAAACAAGCCCAACAGAAGCAACACATACATGATGTTGTGTCATTTGAAACCAAAACGAAGGCCTCAGGATGACTTTAAGACGTGAACACGGTCATTTTTGTTTTGTAACATTAAATAAAATAATTTTTCCCGATCCCCGATCTCTTTCTCCCGATTCCGATCTTTTAAAAATCACGTGATCGGCTCCGATCCCCGATCACGTGATCGGATCGGGACATCTCTACTCACAATGGATCTAAGGCTACATCTACACGGAGACGAAAACTAACCGAATTCGATATCAAAAAAGTCTTCCGTCCACACGGTATCGGCTCAAGAAACGTGTCCGTTCACACGAGACCGCTCGACCCGCTGGAGACGCTGTAGTACACATGCCGGGCCTGTAAGTGGCGCTGTACTTCCGCCACAAAATACACCAAAAGCAGCGAAGAAGACCCCCGAGCATGGTTGCCCTTCTGTTTATGCTCCGCGGTGGATTTAGCAACATGTAGTTCTCCATGTCCACTTGTTGCTGATGGTTGTGGTAGAGGAGCTGTAGATTTTGCACTAACATCTGTAGCATGGTCAGTAGCAGTAGCTACTGACCATGCTACAGCAGTGAGCAGGGGAGGCGGGGCTATGGCTTAATCGTTATCAGGAAATTATCGTATAGGGCGTACACACGGAGCCGTTTGGCCCCTCAGAGCGTTTCGTCCGCAGATCTACCCACCTTGGGACCCGTTACCGGGTTTGAGGGGTGTGTGTGTGGTGTGTGTGTGTGTGTGTGTGTGTTGTGGGTGTGTGTGTGTGTGTGTGTGTGTGTGTGTGTGTGTGTGTGTGTGTGTGTGTGTGTGTGTGTGTGTGTGTGGTGTGTGTGTGTGTGTGTGTGTGTGTGTGTGTGTGTGTGTGTGTGTGTGTGTGTGTGTGTGTGTGTGTGTGTGTGTGTGTGTGTGTGTGTGTGTGTGTGTGTGTGTGTGTGTGGTGTGTGTGTGTGTGTGTGTTGTGTGTGTGTGTGTGTGTGTGTGTGTGTGTGTGTGTGTGTGTGTGTGTGTGTGTGTGTGTGTGTGTGTGTGTGTGTGTGTGTGTGTGTCTTAAACAGGCATCTGCCACAGGCCTTGATAACAGACCAACACTTCATTTACATCCCAATGCTCTAATTATACTCGCTAATCCCACAAACATAATGCATGGCCTCAGAGGACAGAGCATAAAGCCCCCTCCTCATAACAAAGGGAAAGATGCACAACAAACACATTCAACTGTCTGGGTGGTTGACTTTTTATTGAAGTTGAATTAAGCTTGCAGATCTTTTAGCATTCGTGCCAACTTTTCTATCTGATCAAACACTGATATTTGCATGATTAGACATTCATATTAATTGATCGAGCTATAATGGCACACATGACCTGCTCCGTTCGCAGCGATACTTTGATTTTCAAAACAAAACAATTCTGGCTGCTTCTACAATGTTAAGTGTGTGATCATTCTCATCGCTAGTTTCAGTGTTAGATATTAGGGTAATCTGGCACACATAAAAGAGTAGCTGCACTATCAGTGTTTCTGCCAGACCAGGGCTGAGAGGGCGTCCACCCCGAGAGCGGGGGGGGGGGGGGGGGGGGAGGTGGTGTGTGACGTCACGTGACTTGAATTTTGAATTAAGCCGTCCCTTATAGATACTATCTCTTTACGTATTAGTGATGGGAATTTCGGCTCCCAAACGGCTCTTCATGTTACCACAGTTTACCACGGAGCCTCAGTTTTGCCGCTGCGAGGCTCCGGCGCTCGCAGTTCACACGCGTGCTCCGCTAGCACCGTCAAGGCTCGCCGGCAGTAGACTTTCCGTCACAGGAACACGCTTTGCTGGCGGCGAAAAGAATCCCACCAGACTCCTTTGCCCCTCCAACAAAGGGATGTCCTTGTCCTTTTTCCTTTTCGTAATTTCAAGCGATAAAAACTCTTCTCGAATTATTTATTTTTTTGACAAATGACGGCAAGACGCCCCCCTGGCGGAAACGCTGTGCACTATAGTTGTAACTATATCAAAATCGCAATATGGACTAGTGTAATATTCAAATTGCGTGGAGCACGGTCATTTGAAAAGGCTCAATATGTGTTAAAATACCATTTTGAATGACGTTTTGTGGCGTAGAGTAGATCCTTCCTACAAAGTTTGGTAAGATTATGAAAACTATCCCTTATCTATCAAAAACCATATTGCATTTGGAATATCAGTCAAAATCATCCCAACTAGTCATTCTTTCCAAATCTTGCAGCCCTGGACATAAAGTCACTTTAATTCATCATCTGCTTATTTGCTGGACAGAGTTTTGGCAAGCTGACATTTCTGTAGAGCCTTGCAGCATGAGAAATTAAAGTCATTCTTGTACCAATGCCTCTAGCTCCAGCGCTCTCTGCTACAGTTTAATAAAGACATCAGCGTTTCCGCCAGGGGGGCGTCTTGCCTTCATTTGACGCCCTTATTCAGCTCGGGACGCCTTGAACTCGAGCCGAGGGCGTCCAAAAATATTAATTATTCGAGACAAGATCGAGAGTTTTTATCGCTTGAAATGACGAAAAGGAAAAAGGACAAGGACATCCCTCTGTTGGAGGGGCAAAGGAGTCTGGTGGGATTCTTTTCGGAGTATTGAAGATTGTTTCCCCGACATCGAAGGTGCCTGCGACAGGACAACACGGAACGTGCGCGATTTGGACGTGATGAGCGGGGGGATTTTAGTGGAGCATGCGCGTGAGCTGCGAGCACCAGAGCCTCACAGCGGCGAAACTGAGGCTCCGTGGTAAAATGTGGTAACATGAAGAGCCGTTTGGGAGCCGACACAGACAGCGCTTTAAGAGAGCCGAGCCAAATGATCCGGCTCACTAACGTAAAAAGACAGTGTCTATAAGGGACGGCTCAAGTCAAAATTCAAAATTCAAACCCCCCCCCCCCCCCCCCCCCCTCTCGGGGTGGACGCTAGGGCTGTAGCGATACACTAATCTCACGATACGATACGATACACGATATTCAGCCAACGATACGATATATATATCACGATATTCAGCCAACGATACGATTCGATATAATTCGATACACTTATATCATTTTCTGAACGATTTTAAAGGGACAGTGTGATGATGGTGACATCTTGAGTGTTCCATTGACTTGGATTGAATTAATTCAACTGAAAACTGAAAGCATCAATTATACAATATATGGCTCTGACAGAGAGTCTACAGCTTGCAAATGCTGGACAAAATGAATCAAAAGATGTGGTGAGAAAATTAGTTTCATTTATTGAAACAGTGCAAACTGTAGCTTACAAGCCTTTGAAACGTAAGTACATAAAGTGCAGTATCACAATGGACAATGGAGAATCAAAAGGTGCAGCAGGTGGCGGAACACGGGGGATTTGAATGGGACTTGTTAGAAATTAAAATCAATGTTTTGATGGCATAAAGTACCTTAAACATACCGTCAGTTTAAATGCTGTTTTATACTGAAAAACCAGAAGTTCTTGTGCACAACCAGTTGTTACGCTTTTATTCTGAAAATCATTCATCTCCGGTTAGCATTTAGCATGTGGCTAATATACCAATTACTATAGAGGTGAATTTAGTAGCGATATGACACGGAGTGTTGCACACCGAAACCTACAGATTTCAACACTACAACTATAGACGTGGAGATATTATTATTGCTGAATTTTAAATGAAGGTACAGTTTATTTGAATACGTTTGTTTACAGACGTGGGTAGCATGAGACAACATTCGGAACTACCGGAAATTATATCAGCAGTGAAGTATTTTTAGAGTATTGATTACAGCGTTTAAAAATGTATTAAATGAAAAGTCATGAAAGAGATAAGGAGAAGAAAAGGTGTGTTTAGTTATATATTTAATGTACAATGTCTGAATCCTCTGTTATGCGCAACAACGAACATTGGAGACGTGGAGGGCCGGCCCCCAGCAGCGCCAACCGGCCCACAGGGAGGAGCCAGCAGAGGATATTTAACAGCTGGAAAGGTGGAGCTCGCTCTCTTCCCTTAGCTCATGAGAGCCAGAACACAGCTGTTTTTCTGACTGAACCATCTTCTGCTTGTAACATTACCGCGCTTTTTATTAATTAAAGTATACATTTGAACCTTCTCAGAGTCTCCTTTTTAAAGCTTCTCTCCTGGACGCGAGAATAACAAACACAGTTATCAGACTTAATGTATCGATACCCGCGGCTGAAATATCGATACTTTCTCGGAAAACTAAATATCGATATATATCGCAGGATCGATTAAATTGCACAGCCCTAGTGGACGCCCTCTCAGCCCTGGTCTTGCGGAAACACTGAAAGACATGGTTGAATATCATCCTTATAATGACATAGACCCTCAATTAACTTGCATGCTTTTTGGTGTCTCTGGATTTAAGTATATCTCATCTGAGAAAATAGCAGAAACTAAAAGAGGAAATGCTTCATCATTTGAAATAATACACAGATAAATGTCGACATAGTTAGATTGCTTCCATCCATACTTTAAAGAAGGTTCAACCTCTACTGTAGTTGCTTCAATATTTGTGTAGTGGCAGCAGTGGAAGTGTGTGTCTGAGTGTTTATGCAGGGTGGGCTTTGTTCGTCTGACCTAGTTAAGCTGGTTACTTTGTCCCCCGACTCTGATGAGAATGGGACACACACACACACACACACACACACACACACACACACACACACACACACACACACACACCACTGCACTCCTCAATAGCTCAAGGACGGTCTCAGTGGAAATGTCCGCGGCATGTCGGAGTAACTGTTTCTGGAAAGAGGGATTGAGTTCGGTCTAAATTCCAATCCGCCTACAGAAAACCGTTTCCTAGAATCTCATCTTTATTTATTTGAATCACACTTGTGGTACAAAAGTCAGACACACACACACACACACACACACACACACACACACACACACACACACACACACTCACATATCCTCACTAAGTCCTTGTCTGTCAGTATTATTATTGTGGGTTGTGGGCAGGGCAGCGGGTCTGGATGTGATTAACATACCTCTACTATGGCAGATGTATGTTACACACACACACACACACACACACACACACACACACACACACACACACACACACACACACACACACACACACACACACACACACACACACACCTATATGTTAATGTGAAGGAGTAGGGCAGTTTCACTTCATAGTTTTTAAAGAGATTAAATATGAAATGCAGAAATAATCCCTGTATCACATGTTTTAGATTTTAAAGATGCCCTGTTTGGCTTTTGGGGGTTTTCCCCTTCCTGTAGTGTTTATAGGTTTGTGTGCATGGAAAGGGTCTGCAAAGGCTAACCAGGCCACCATCTAAATGCTGGTACATGTGCTTCCTTTACCAGTCAAGAAACTATCAGAATCTATAACGAGTCAGAGCTTTTGCTAGCCGGTACATGGTTCACAAAAACGTTTTTTTACATCCTATCCCTCAGCTGTTCCAGGTTGTTGTTGTTGTTGTTGTTTGCTGCTCTATTGCTGTAACTTTTATACAATTTCCGCTGTTGTGTGGATGGTTGTTTTGTCCAAAAGATGCCAAACACAATTGCACGTTATCAGACAAACCCTTCACCTAAACAAACACTACTTCCCTGCTTTTTGATTGCTCTTAGTTTGTTCGTTTCTTATTTATATCCCCACTGACTTTAATATAACTCCAGTGGAGATGTTTTACTGACCAACTGTGTGGACCTGTCTTCTGAGTGAACCTGTCTTCTGAGTGAACCTGTCTTCTGAGTGAACCTGTCTTCTGAGTGAACCTGTCTTCTGAGTGAACCTGTCTTCTGAGTGAACCTGTCTTCTGAGTGAACCTGTCTTCTGAGTGAACCTGTCTTCTGAGTGAACCTGTCTTCTGAGTGGATCTGTCTTCTGTGTGAACCTGTCTTCTGAGTGAACCTGTCTTCTGTGTGAACCTGTCTTCTGAGTGGATCTGTCTTCTGTGTGAACCTGTCTTCTGAGTGAACCTGTCTTCTGAGTGAACCTGTCTTCTGTGTGAACCTGTCTTCTGAGTGAACCTGTCTTCTGAGTGAACCTGTCTTCTGAGTGAACCTGTCTTCTGAGTGAACCTGTCTTCTGAGTGAACCTGTCTTCTGTGTGGACCTGTCTTCTGAGTGAACCTGTCTTCTGAGTGAACCTGTCTTCTGTGTGAACCTGTCTTCTGTGTGAACCTGTCTTCTGAGTGAACCTGTCTTCTGTGTGAACCTGTCTTCTGAGTGAACCTGTCTTCTGAGTGAACCTGTCTTCTGAGTGAACCTGTCTTCTGTGTGAACCTGTCTTCTGAGTGAACCTGTCTTCTGAGTGAACCTGTCTTCTGTGTGAACCTGTCTTCTGAGTGAACCTGTTCTGAGTGAACCTGTCTTCTGAGTGAACCTGTCTTCTGAGTGAACCTGTCTTCTGAGTGAACCTGTCTTCTGAGTGAACCTGTCTTCTGAGTGAACCTGTCTTCTGTGTGAACCTGTCTTCTGAGTGAACCTGTCTTCTGAGTGGATCTGTCTTCTGAGTGAACCTGTCTTCTGAGTGAACCTGTCTTCTGTGTGAACCTGTCTTCTGAGTGGATCTGTCTTCTGAGTGGATCTGTCTTCTGAGTGAACCTGTCTTCTGAGTGAACCTGTCTTCTGAGTGAACCTGTCTTCTGTGTGAACCTGTCTTCTGAGTGAACCTGTCTTCTGAGTGAACCTGTCTTCTGTGTGAACCTGTCTTCTGAGTGAACCTGTCTTCTGAGTGAACCTGTCTTCTGAGTGAACCTGTCTTCTGAGTGAACCTGTCTTCTGTGTGAACCTGTCTTCTGAGTGAACCTGTCTTCTGAGTGAACTGTCTTCTGAGTGAACCTGTCTTCTGTGTGAACCTGTCTTCTGAGTGAACCTGTCTTCTGAGTGAACCTGTCTTCTGGTGAACCTGTCTCTGAGTGAACCTGTCTTCGAGTGAACCTGTCTTCTGAGTGAACCTGTCTTCTGAGTGAACCTGTCTTCTGAGTGAACCTGTCTTCTGAGTGAACCTGTCTTCTGTGTGAACCTGTCTTCTGAGTGAACCTGTCTTCTGAGTGGATCTGTCTTCTGAGTGAACCTGTCTTCTGAGTGAACCTGTCTTCTGTGTGAACCTGTCTTCTGAGTGGATCTGTCTTCTGAGTGGATCTGTCTTCTGAGTGAACCTGTCTTCTGAGTGAACCTGTCTTCTGAGTGAACCTGTCTTCTGTGTGAACCTGTCTTCTGAGTGAACCTGTCTTCTGAGTGAACCTGTCTTCTGTGTGAACCTGTCTTCTGAGTGAACCTGTCTTCTGAGTGAACCTGTCTTCTGAGTGAACCTGTCTTCTGAGTGGATCTGTCTTCTGTGTGAACCTGTCTTCTGAGTGAACCTGTCTTCTGTGTGAACCTGTCTTCTGAGTGAACCTGTCTTCTGAGTGAACCTGTCTTCTGAGTGAATCTGTCTTCTGTGTGAACCTGTCTTCTGAGTGAACCTGTCTTCTGAGTGAACCTGTCTTCTGAGTGAACCTGTCATCTGAGTGAACCTGTCTTCTGAGTGAACCTGTCTTCTGAGTGAACCTGTCTTCTGAGTGAACCTGTCTTCTGAGTGAACCTGTCTTCTGAGTGAACCTGTCTTCTGAGTGAACCTGTCTTCTGAGTGAACCTGTCTTCTGTGTGAACCTGTCTTCTGAGTGAACCTGTCTTCTGAGTGAACCTGTCTTCTGAGTGAACCTGTCTTCTGTGTGAACCTGTCTTCTGAGTGAACCTGTCTTCTGTGTGAACCTGTTTACCTTCTCTGAGTGAACCTGTCTTCTGAGTGAACCTGTCTTCTGAGTGAACCTGTCTTCTGAGTGAACCTGTCTTCTGAGTGAACCTGTCTTCTGTGTGAACCTGTCTTCTGAGTGAACCTGTCTTCTGTGTGAACCTGTCTTCTGAGTGAACCTGTCTTCTGAGTGAACCTGTCTTCTGAGTGAACCTGTCTTCTGAGTGAACCTGTCTTCTGAGTGAACCTGTCTTCTGAGTGAACCTGTCTTCTGAGTGAACCTGTCTTCTGAGTGAACCTGTCTTCTGAGTGAACCTGTCTTCTGAGTGAACCTGTCTTCTGAGTGAACCTGTCTTCTGTGTGAACCTGTCTCTGAGTGAACCTGTCTTCTGAGTGAACCTGTCTTCTGAGTGAACCTGTCTTCTGAGTGAACCTGTCTTCTGAGTGAACCTGTCTTCTGAGTGAACCTGTCTTCTGAGTGAACCTGTCTTCTGAGTGAACCTGTCTTCTGAGTGAACCTGTCTTCTGAGTGAACCTGTCTTCTGAGTGAACCTGTCTTCTGAGTGAACCTGTCTTCTGAGTGAACCTGTCTTCTGAGTGGTCAGCTCCCCAGTGGGAAAGTGTGTAAATGAGTGAGTGTGAAGCATGGACTGTAGGTTGTGAACCGGAGTCTGTTCAGGCGAGCTGCCCTGCATAAATAAAGCTCTGCTGCCCTGTTGACATCGTGGCTCATAAGGTCAAATCTCTGGAGCTAGCATGGACAACATGACAACAGCAGATAGATGCATTAGATATTAGATAACATTACAAATATTTCTAAATAGTAGCGGTTGCAGCATCAAATCCACTCTCTCTAAAACACAGAAACCACAATGACTTACTTTAAATTCACAACTCCAGCATGAAGAGACAGCAGAGTGGGAAATGAACTCCAGACTTGAGCTGTAAAATCACTTCCCTTCTAAATGAGTTTGTTTACGGCGTCAGCTCCTTTTTACCATGTGATTATTTGGGTTTAAAATGCGGTTTCGCGTCTCGTTGGATTGCTGACCTTGGTGATAAAACCACCCGTGAAATGTTCCTAATGTGACGTGGTTATATTACTAAATGATGTTGTATTAAGGCTAGGGCTGCTAGATTATGGCAAAAATCATAATCTCGATTATTTGGGTCAATAATTGTAATTGCGATTATTAAATGCGATTATTCATTGACTTTGAAAACATCCATTTATTGGAGAAAAATGTGAACAGTATTTTTTTAACAGTTGATTACCCTGAACTTTAAAGTATAATTCAACTGAAAAACAAAAACTAATTATAAAAATAACTAATAATAATAAAAAAATAATCGTTTTATTTCGATTACGTTGATTTCGTAATCGTTGCAAGCCGTAATCGAGATTAAAGTACGATTTAAAATACGATTTTAATTGAGTAGCCCTAATTAATGCACGATCAAGCAGTTAGATATACGATTTGATTGACCAGATAAACGTTGCTTTTCAGGTGTTGTGTCGTGAAGAAGACTTGGTGATAAAAACACCTGTGAAATGTTCTTAATGTGACGTGGTTATTGTATTTGTTTGTAAGTAGGGATGCTCCGATCGCCAGAATCAGTATCGGCTGATACCGATCGAGTGGGCGGGGCCTATGGGGAACTTCCATTTAAAGTGATGTTTAAAACTCAATGGGGCTCATTCACTGGCGCTTCCACAAACAACAACCAACATAATTATTACATTCAAATGATGTTCATTATTCAAGTTTACATTCACTTTGGAGAATTCCTCTCTCCCTCTCTCTCTCTCTCTCCTGACAGCCTGTCAGTATCTCATGCAGCTCACTGATCCAGTAATGAGTGACCCGACAGTGAAGAATAAATATATGTATGACTAGTTTAGCTCCTTCAAGAGGTAGATGAAATAGCTAAGTGTGTTAGGTCTAACTCTTAGTGTGTGTGTTGTTCCGCTCACCGGTCCGTCACATCGGGCGGACCTGCAGGATTTCTGCTTCACACACGTTGCATAGCGCTATTTTTCTGTCTTTCTCGGACTGGTGAAGCCATTTAGGCGAGCTTGTTTTGCCGCGCACAGAGAAGAGTGTCATGTATTTCACTTCATGCGATCGGCTCTCCTGATCGGAGTATCAGAGAGTGGGTATCGGCCAATCGATCGGAGCATCCCTATTTGTAATTGAAATCTTTATTGTCACATTATACATGGCAACAACATGCTGGTTACAACAACATACAATCATGTAACAAAAGGCAAGCAAGGCAATATGTCTTGATGTTATTATATTCTTGAAGATACTTGTATCTATGCTATTGTTCCAGTCCAATGTCTTTGTTTTGAGTCTTGTATAAAGTCCATTTTCCCTCTTTCTGTTGTGTTTCTTGCAATCTCGGTTTATAAGTCAGTTTTTCCATCAAAAAGATTTCTTCCACAATTGTTACCCATTGGTTTTCAGTTGGTGGTGCTTCCTTTCCCCAATGCCTAGTGATAGCTTTCCTGCTGGATATTGTGACGTTGTTATTTTACTAAATGATGTTGCACGATCAAGCAGTTAGATATACGATTTGATTGATCAGATAAACGTTGTTTTTCAGGTGTTGTGTCGTGAAGAAGACCGAGTGAACCATGGCGCAGTTCCCCACCACATTCACAGGTCAGTATGTGTGTGTAACTGCCATTCAAAAGATGTGTACAATGAACGTTAATGTTTATACTTTCCTCTGAGAGCACATTGCTCCATTAATCCACAGTCTAAAGCAAACACAGAGAGTTACTTCAGAGTAGGGATGTAACGATACACTCAACTCACGATTCGATTTTCTCACAATATGTATATATTTAACAGAATGAGCTGAGGACAAATTCTGACTGAAACATATTTCTGTATTTATATAAACTGTACAAAACAACGTACATATATATATATATATATATATATATATATATATATATATATATATGCAGAGATGGCTGCAGTACACACATCCGTTCCTCAAGTAGAAGTACAGATACTCGTGTTTAAAAAATACTCTGGTGAAAGTAGAAGCACTGACTAAACTTCTTTACTCAAGTCAAAGTAAAGAGGCTTTGAAATGTACTTCAGTAAAAAGTACCCATAACTAGCAGCTGTTTTAAAGAGTACCTGACCTCCCTTTATATTAATAGAACAATAATGTCATTGTTAGCTAATGAATGTTTCCATGCTGAACAACGGCAACATGACAACGTTTCCATTGGTCCCTCTTCTTTAGAGAAGACCAGGAAATGATGGATACACGGATCGTGTTCAAATCAATAGGCACGCAATGACTCTAAAGAATAATGATCACGCATCAAACACACATTCAGACTAAAGGAACCAGCTGTTTGGAAAATGAGAGAAGTAGAAAGTACAGGTATTTGTGTTCAACATGTAAGAAGTAGAAAGTACAGGTATTTGAGTTCAACATGTAAGAAGTAGAAAGTACAGGTATTTGGGTTCAACATGTGAGAAGTAGAAAGTACAGGTATTTGTGTTCAACATGTAAGAAGTAGAAAGTACAGGTATTTGAGTTCAACATGTAGAAAGTACAGGTATTTGAGTTCAACATGTAAGAAGTAGAAAGTACAGGTATTGTGTTCAACATGTAAGAAGTAGAAAGTACAGGTATTTGAGTTCAACATGAGAGAAGTAGAAAGTACAGGTATTTGTGTTCAACATGTAAGAAGTAGAAAGTACAGGTATTTGTGTTCAACATGGAAGAAGTAGAAAGTACAGGTATTTGAGTTCAACATGTAAGAAGTAGAAAGTACAGGTATTTGTGTTCAACATGTAAGAAGTAGAAAGTACAGGTATTTGAGTTCAACATGTAAGAAGTAGAAAGTACAGGTATTTGAGTTCAACATGTAAGAAGTAGAAAGTACAGGTATTTGAGTTCAACATGTAAGAAGTAGAAAGTACAGGTATTTGTGTTCAACATGTAAGAAGTAGAAAGTACAGGTATTTGTGTTCAACATGTAAGAAGTAGAAAGTACAGGTATTTGAGTTCAACATGTAAGAAGTAGAAAGTACAGGTATTTGAGTTCAACATGGAAGAAGTAGAAAGTACAGGTATTTGAGTTCAACATGTAAGAAGTAGAAAGTACAGGTATTTGTGTTCAACATGTAAGATGTAGAAAGTACAGGTATTTGTGTTCAACATGGAAGAAGTAGAAAGTACAGGTATTTGTGTTCAACATGTAAGATGTAGAAAGTACAGGTATTTGTGTTCAACATGGAAGAAGTAGAAAGTACAGGTATTTGAGTTCAACATGTAAGAAGTAGAAAGTACAGGTATTTGAGTTCAACATGTAAGAAGTAGAAAGTACAGGTATTTGTGTTCAACATGTAAGAAGTAGAAAGTACAGGTATTTGTGTTCAACATGTAAGATGTAGAAAGTACAGGTATTTGTGTTCAACATGTAAGAAGTAGAAAGTACAGGTATTTGTGTTCAACATGGAAGAAGTAGAAAGTACAGGTATTTGTGTTCAACATGTGAGAAGTAGAAAGTACAGGTATTTGTGTTCAACATGTAAGAAGTAGAAAGTACAGGTATTTGTGTTCAACATGTGAGAAGTAGAAAGTACAGGTATTTGTGTTCAACATGGAAGAAGTAGAAAGTACAGGTATTTGAGTTCAACATGTAAGAAGTAGAAAGTACAGGTATTTGAGTTCAACATGTAAGAAGTAGAAAGTACAGGTATTTGTGTTCAACATGTAAGATGTAGAAAGTACAGGTATTTGTGTTCAACATGTAAGAAGTAGAAAGTACAGGTATTTGAGTTCAACATGTAAGAAGTGGAAAGTACAGGTATTTGTGTTCAACATGTGAGAAGTAGAAAGTACAGGTATTTGTGTTCAACATGTGAGAAGTAGAAAGTACAGGTATTTGAGTTCAACATGTGAGAAGTAGAAAGTACAGGTATTTGTGTTCAACATGTGAGAAGTAGAAAGTACAGGTATTTGTGTTCAACATGTGAGAAGTAGAAAGTACAGGTATTTGAGTTCAACATGTAAGAAGTAGAAAGTACAGGTATTTGTGTTCAACATGTGAGAAGTAGAAAGTACAGGTATTTGAGTTCAACATGTGAGAAGTAGAAAGTACAGGTATTTGTGTTCAACATGTAAGAAGTAGAAAGTACAGGTATTTGTGTTCAACATGTAAGAAGTAGAAAGTACAGGTATTTGTGTTCAACATGTAGAAGTAGAAAGTACAGGTATTTGGGTTCAACATGTAAGAAGTAGAAAGTACAGGTATTTGTGTTCAACATGTAAGAAGTAGAAAGTACAGGTATTTGAGTTCAACATGTAAGAAGTAGAAAGTACAGGTATTTGTGTTCAACATGTAAGAAGTAGAAAGTACAGGTATTTGAGTTCAACATGTAAGAAGTAGAAAGTACAGGTATTTGAGTTCAACATGTAAGAAGTAGAAAGTACAGGTATTTGTGTTCAACATGTAAGAAGTAGAAAGTACAGGTATTTGTGTTCAACATGTAAGAAGTAGAAAGTACAGGTATTTGAGTTCAACATGTAAGAAGTAGAAAGTTCAGGTATTTGTGTTCAACATGTAAGAAGTAGAAAGTACAGGTATTTGTGTTCAACATGTAAGAAGTAGAAAGTACAGGTATTTGAGTTCAACATGTAAGAAGTAGAAAGTACAGGTATTTGTGTTCAACATGTAAGAAGTAGAAAGTACAGGTATTTGGGTTCAACATGTAAGAAGTAGAAAGTACAGGTATTTGTGTTCAACATGTAAGAAGTAGAAAGTACAGGTATTTGAGTTCAACATGTAAGAAGTAGAAAGTACAGGTATTTGTGTTCAACATGTAAGAAGTAGAAAGTACAGGTATTTGAGTTCAACATGTAAGAAGTAGAAAGTACAGGTATTTGAGTTCAACATGTAAGAAGTAGAAAGTACAGGTATTTGAGTTCAACATGTAAGAAGTAGAAGTACAGGTATTTGGGTTCAAAATGTAAGAAGTAGAAAGTACAGGTATTTGTGTTCAACATGTAAGAAGTAGAAAGTACAGGTATTTGAGTTCAACATGTAAGAAGTAGAAAGTACAGGTATTTGTGTTCAACATGTAAGAAGTAGAAAGTACAGGTATTTGAGTTCAACATGTAAGAAGTAGAAAGTACAGGTATTTGAGTTCAACATGTAAGAAGTAGAAAGTACAGGTATTTGAGTTCAAAATGTAAGAAGTAGAAAGTAAAAAGTCGTCAGAAAAATAAGTAGTGGAGGAA